>NC_039261.1:13031867-13331867 GCF_003368295.1 Carassius auratus | reverse complement strand
CTACCGATTGACAAATTTCTACCGGTTAATTGTCTCTACCGGTATATGATAGCAACCACTTAGCCGCATCCAAGTAAGAACACCAAACATCCTATCAACCAAATGAATAAACCCATCAGAGCACCTCAGCAACTGCACAGCATCACCCTGGCAGCCATTCAGGACACCCTAACAACCACATCACCATGATTTAACAGATCAGAACACCTTAAAAACTACCACCTACAACACCCTAGCAATGTGTCTGTGAATTTTGCTCTCCAGAAAATGTAGTTATTTATATCTACAGTTGAGAGAAGTGCAAAATGAACTTCAGAATTCATCATATAAAAGTTCAGCTCTTATTATAATGCTGCATCGCCCTCAGTCTCTAAAGCCCTGATCATATCCCCTTATCGTCACATGGGAAATTTCAAATCAGACTGAAGGAGAATGATTAATTCAGACAAATCTTAGATATCTAATATTGCCAGCAATGCAACATACTCAGGCAAAGCACACACGAACAAGATCACTGTTCCCGCTATCTGTTTACGGTTCCTAAAACAAGTTGGCAATCTCGTGCAAGTCTGCTCCACAAAGTAAATTTTAGAGTAGTGTATGTGTGTTACACAGCACAGTGCAGTGTGTAAGGTTCCCATGAGCAGATAATAGACAAGCAGTTAGCCAATACCATCCTTGTAGAGGAGCTCGGTTGGCAGAGAAAGAGACAGAACATAGGAAGAGAGGGAGAGTGAGGAACAGAGAGGATAATGGGGGATGACACATCAAGAGGATCAAGGAAAGTTAAGGGGTGAACGGACCCTATGCAGAGGGCTTTAAAATCCCTCCTTACCTTCCTACAAACTGACAGATCTGTCTGAGCCACATCTGTGTGAGCAGGGAACAGAATTCACTTTCCCTTTGAAATAGTGAGGATCTTGATCATGGTCCTGTACTGACAGATTTTATCGATTGGTGTAAATTGTCCTTTCTATGTACTTAAAACTAAAGAGATGATTATAGATTTAAGGAAGAATCCTAGAGTCATCTCTCTTGTGGTCATTAATGATCATGTTGTTGAAGCTTTGCAGTTATAAAGTGGACTGTACTTTCATGAAGATGTTTCACTCCTGTTGTATTGAATCTATTGAATCTGTCATTACTTTCTCATTTGTGTGTTGGTATGGATCACTAAATGTTAAACACAGAAACAGATTGCAGAGTATTGTTAAAATGTGTGGTAAGATTGTTGGCACCACTTTAAGTGATTTGAAATTCTTGTATAAGGCTAGGACTTTGAAGAGTTCATTATGAATGATCCCAGCCATCCCCTGCAGAATGTTTTTAAATTGCTTCTTTCTACTCGCAGATATTATTTGCCTTTATGTAGGACCAATAGATTTAAAAAATATTTTATATCAGCTGCCATTGTTTTTTTTTTTTTTGTTTTTTTTTTTGTTTTTTATTACAAATAGTTTTATGTATATTGTTAATGGAAGTTATTGCTTTTGTTTGTTGTTTGCATATGGTGTACTGCTGGCTGTGAAACAAACTCTTTCAGGGATAATACAGTTGACCTTGACCCCGAGCTTTTTCCACAGCTACCAATAGTGGGTGTATTGAGAAAATGTCATATTTCACATTCTGGTGAAATACTGACCATATTAAATAAACAATGTAAAAACTTGAGTTTTAATAAAGTTTTGACTCAAATATAACTGAGTCACAACACATGACTCACAGTATGAGCAGATTGGAAAGATTGTATGACTTATAAAACTGATGCAAGTAATGCAAATTTTTAAACCGATTTAACTCAATTTAACTTCTTATTCACTTATACATTTACATTTAGTCATTTCGCAGACGCTTTTATCCAAATTGTCTTACAATTGGGGGATACATAAAGCGGTTCTTCTTAAAGAGGCAAACATACACAGGAAGTGCTTGTAATACCAAATTTTAGACATTTTTCAAATAAGTACAAGCTAGAAAAAGAAGAAAAAAATAAAGAGAAAGTTTTTTTTTTTTTTACGATGAAGCCAAGTTGTTTCGAAAGAGATGAGTTTTTCAACTTATTAAATAAACAGACTACATTTCTGATTAATGTTTTGCATCTTTTTGAAGTTTGAAAATTCCTCTGTTCCACTAAAAAAACTTCAATTCAAATGGGTTTAAAATACCATGAGGGAGAATAAATGATGACAGAGGATAAATTATTTCTATAAACATTTCATTCTGAAATGAAGGGAACAGACCTAATCAGACCTATTAGATAATATAAAGCCATTTTCATGTCAAATCAAGCCATGTACATTCAAACATGATGCATCAATGCCTCATACCGCTGTCATAAGGTGCACCATATGCTTTGCACACAAAGTAATCATGTTGCTTTTCTTCTACAGATGGAAATGGCATGGCATACACCATCTCTCTTTTCTCACCGGACAGAGAGGAAACAAGATGGAGTGCCTCAAAGGAATTCAGCAGCAGGTGTGTGTGTGTGTGTGTGTGTGTAGTTGTATTGGAGGACAGCAGGTTGAAAGCCTTCCTTCTTTCAACCTACAGAATCCAGTGCACACACACACACACACAGAGAGAGCAGCATTGTGAGCATGCTCAGTCGCTTGCTTCATTCAAGGTCAGCGCTGAGAGGCAGGTGATGACATCATTACTACAGCAGCTCTATTATTTCACCAATCAATAGAGAAGCAGCAATGAGTTCATCTCAGCTAATGCCAGAGAGCTGGAGCCATCCAATGAGAATCCACTTCACAAACACACATACACACACACACACACACACACACACACACACACACACACACACACACACACACACACACACACACACACACACACACACATATATATATATATATATATATATATATATATATATATATATATATATCCCACAAATTGCAAGCAGTCGTGCAGTGTGTGGCTGCGTTTGTAATGATGAGAAATGACTTCACACAGTCTCGGTGCTGAGGGATGCTCCCTGTTTCCACAGCAATATTACAGTCTATTCATTCCACCATTTAACATAATGAGACAGGACTAGCTTATTCAGCCAGGGAAAAAGCAATATTTATACATGAAACAAGCACAGAAAACCAGTGACTCATACTGGAGGACGGATGTCTCGGTATAATATTAATGGAACATGGCTTTGGATTATACACTGTAATAATATTTAATAATGTGCCTTACAGCTCTTTAGAAAACATATTATGAGATGCTGAATGTAAAAGAAAAGGTACTACAAAAAAACTACTTTTGTCAGATAGCAAAAAAAAGGAAAAGAAAACCTGCTAAATTTTGCCACATTTAAATGCCCTAAATAGAAAATGCTTAATGGCTTTTCACTACAATTAATATTATAATAAAGAAAAAAATGAAAAACAAATAAATAAATTCATTTAAAGAGCCATTAAAGTTTTAATAAAAGATGCCATTATCATATTAGAAACATAAAAAACACCCTCACAGAAAGCAAGGTGCAATTTGACAGTTAACATTTTCTCTAAATGTCAAGATCAGGATTTATATTTAGATTCATTTTTGAGATTTAATATCACAGATGAAATGTTTACACTTTCACTACCATTCAAGTTTACCTTTGCCATGGCAAGAATAAATCACAATTTTTAAAACCTTAAAATAACAAACAATTCTTTTAAATTGCAATTAGATTTCACAATATTACTGGTTTACTGTTATATTTGAACAAATAAATGCAACATACATGTAAGATACTATTACTTCTTTCAGAAATATGAATTAAATCTTGACTAATGAAAGTAGAATAGATTTAAGATTATGATTTATATTAAAGCATAAATCTATGATAAAAATTAAAACGTAATTGGTGTATTGCTCATTCTTTCTTGTTCACTGCATACCATATATCATAAGATTTGCTCTATCATGCTACTTTACCACAAAATAGACAAATCTAGTTCACTTTCAAACAATCACTGTGTTTTGATTAATAATTATACAGTTGGTTAATGGACTCAGCATGCAGTGCTGCTCATAAAATGCTGAGAATTTTGCCAGGGCAGTTGCACAGTGATACTTCAGCTGTAGATATAGTCACAAATAAATCATGACAAGAGCAGTCGTGTCATTAACAATCACAAAGCCTGTCACTCAACCTACAATCACCATTCAATACGTTCCCTTTGTGTGAAACTACTGGAGAAGTACAGGAAGAAGAAGGGAAGTGGATATCTCTTCCACACACACACACACACACACACACACACACTCATTTACAACTGCCTAAAAAGCCACTCAAAGCTCCTGGTCACACTCAAAGTAGTAAAACTCAATCCGTGACAGGTTCATTCAGGGCCGTCTTTGGGTCATTGTGAGGAACTGATGGAGAGATAGTTTTGTGCTTCCTGTGTTTCTCCTGCTGTGCTCAGCTGGGACAAATGCAGCAGTAATGGATAGTGTGAGGGGCAGGTACTTCTCTCAGGTTACCGTGTCGTACCCCAGGCTGACCTCATTCATTTGAACTTCTCTCATTGTCTGTCTGTCTCTCTCTCACTCAGTGCTGAGGGCGTCACAGGAGAAGCTTTTCTCTCACAATCTGACTGACAAAGTCATCCCATCAAGTCAACATGTGTGTTTTTTCGTTAGGCACTCTGGTCATTTTTCTATAAAGGTTTTGTTTACCATCATCTGAAAACAAAAGCTATTTTCCACAACAGAATTATTAGTAACGGATATGTGAGAAATCGGAACATGACAGCTGTAAATATGTCAATATAGAAAAAAACAGAGCAAAAATAAAATTTGTGTGTTGGGGGGGGGGGGTGTTGGGTGTATCAGAAGAGGCCAGTGTTGTTATTGTTAACTATAAGTATAGGTCGCATCAGTCCAAAAATATGTCATGATGAGGAAAAAAACATATATAAATCGCACTGGACTATAAGTCGCATTTATTTAGAACCAAGAACCAATAGAAAACATTACCGTCTCCAGCTGCGAGAGGGCGCTCTATGTCTTCAGTGTAGACTACAGGAGCACTGAGCAGCATAGAGCGCCCTCTCGCGGCTGGAGATGGTAATGTTTTCTCTTTTGGTTCATTTCTCTCGGTCCATGTCAAATTAATTTGATAAATAAGTCGCACCTGACTATAAGTGGCAGGACCAGCCAAACTATGAAAAAAAGTGCGACTTATAGTCCAGGAAATATGGTAATATAATTTTCATTAATTGAATTAAAGCTAAAAATATTAATATTAGATGAAAAAAAAACTAAACTTGAAAAGCTTATATGAAACTATTTATTTATTTATTGCTACGGCAACCAACTTAAAAGGTACAATTAAGCTTAAGTGCTACAATTGCTAAAAAAAATTCAAAAGCACATAAAAAAGACTAAAATTTTAACTAAAATTAAAATATAAAAATAAAAATAATGCTAAAATATCGAGGGAAGCAAAGGGAGGTTGAGCGTCCTTTACCTACACTGTAAATTTTATATTTGTAAATAATATACATATTAAATTTAATTTAATGTAATTTATTTGCAATTATTTGCTTAATTGAACAGCAATCTAAAGTGAACATTTTTCCAAAGTAAATCCTTTTTTTTCCAGTATGTACTTAACTCAAATTTATATAATGTAACAAAAAAAAAAATCTTATTTTCTTTCATGCACCCAGGTGAGTCTCAATCACTGCACGACTGTCAAATACAACTAGAAGCATACTACAATTTTTTTATTATTATTCAGCTTTAGTTTGATTTATATATCAAACTCTGGAATATTCCTTCATGTGCAGATGCTGCGACATTCTTAACATGCTCTTTCTGACCACAGCATTTACAGAAATGTTTGGCATTTGATGAGATGGTTCAAACAAACAGAGCTTTGTGACTTTGCTATTTACTGTTAACCATACAGTACATGTAGTCAGCTTCACACAGAATATGAAAAAAATACATAAAAGCACAATTTGCTCCAGTCTATCTATCCGCAGTTAGAGAGGACAAGCAAATGAATCAAGCACCTACACACTTTGTATGCGTAGGTTTTCACTTTACAACACCTCCAGTCTAACCCCTGCAATTGAGCCTCACATAAGCTCATAGACAGGAAAAAACATCATGTCTATGAAAAAGAATCAAAGCTGCAGAGATACAAAGGCAGATGAATAGATACAACAGCAAAGAAGGGAGAAGCGAGTGAGAGACGAGAACATGGGAGAGGGATGGGAGAGTCTATTTCTGCAGATCTTCAAACGTTCAAAGCCCTGATGACTCCTCCAAAGCACGTATGGGACCGCCGCTCCTTCAGACCCCCTTCTGTGAGACAAGCCTGAAAGAAGACCAAACTAGCTTTGTGCTGACATAAAAAAACTCATTCATACATAATTGATAGTATATAAGGTCTCTGCAGAATTCAGAAACGCCATACAGTCAGATTAGATAGAGGTTATTAAATTCAAAGGAATCATAATGTATAGATAACTGACAGCGTTTATTTCTATACACATACTGTCTGAGCAAGATCAAACAAGGAGAATGATAATGCAGGGCTGTTTTTAGACGCCAGATGGCGCTGTATTTCAAGTGATTTGAGGGGGAGATTCTAGGATCAGTGAGAATATTTACACAAGTATTACACTGAGAATCACTTTCATCTGTAGTCAGTGTTCAGTGGGAGTGTCTCGGTGTGATGAAGTGAAGGATTATTAAATCAGATCTCAAGATTTATACAACATTATTATATGCTGTATATGGCACAGTGGAAATGACCAAGGAAGGAACCTGATGTGAAATAACTGGATGTGATTTGCCTACCAATAGAGTCTCAGTTTGCATTAGAACGAGCAGCGCTGAGCCTGAGCTGTAAAACTCCTTAGATGTATCCTAACCACGCAAGATAGTTGTCAGTCAACACCGGACGTGAAAAAGCAGTGTGATGTGACAAAATAACAGACAATTATAACATATTTGATGCTCATAGTTATGTGGAGCAGGATTTTGAACCAATGGGATTGCTTGGTGAGGAGAGT
This sequence comes from Carassius auratus, assembly GCF_003368295.1. NCBI lineage: Eukaryota > Metazoa > Chordata > Actinopteri > Cypriniformes > Cyprinidae > Carassius > Carassius auratus. Next base: position 13,324,842 of record NC_039261.1, on the reverse strand, counting down.
TTAATAGTCACTACAATAGAAATCATGGCTTTATCCAAAATCATACTGTATGCACTCATTCACTATTCCCCACATTACTCCTAGGGTGGCCATCTGTCTGGTCAAAGTTTTGTTCCTAATTGATTCAACATTTTAAAAATAAATCTGGTGGGCCAATGATTCAGTGACCAGTTTATGAAGTCAGTCACTTGCTTTGTTTCTAAATGAATCAGCCACTTTGAATGAATCAATTAAGTGAATCGATCAAGACAGTGATTTGCCGCCATCTACTGGTGGTTTTAATTTCATATTAAAGTCTAATTACATTTCCCCCCCAACATTTTATATATTTATATTCAATGTATTTCACATTAAAAACATTAAACTCCACATTATTGATGCAATTGTACCTGCAGTGTAAATGCATTCATGGAATCTCTGAGCTGCATAAAACTGTGTAAATGTATTGATAAAATGCAAAATTAATACATACTATATTAATATAGCTCACTGAGAATGAAAACATTCAGCAGTTAAGCGTGCATCAGTTGTACACTCATTATTGCAGCGCCTCATGAGATTGAATGAGCACATTTGATCATTTCCTCTAATGGTGCACTATATAAGGGTACAGGGGGTAATTCCAGACAAAATCATGCCGCTCAGATGCTCCATCTTTGTGATGTAAGACTGGCCATAGAACGGTCAAAGTGAGCGGGACAGTTGGGCAAGTTTAGGTCTACCCCAGGCCACTGTGTAGCCATCTGGATAAAAACCTTCACGAATGGATTGAACATGTTTTAACATGAAGTTCTGCAGTCTCTGCAACAGAAAATGGAGTTTGTATGCAAATGTTTTGAAGCGGGTGGTAGGTGGGTGGTTTCTTGAGATCACTACAATATGGCAAACAGCACAAAACTTGATTAAACACCTCCAGGTCATGAATTGAGTGTAAACGCAAGAAAAAAAAGAGAAGGCACACACAAATAAGAAGGAACCCCAGTGCAGAAGAATACAGGTTTAGCAAAGCAACCTTAGAGAGTGATGTTTAAATATGACATTTTTCCAGGCAGTGTTAAGGGCGTCTCTCAGCCTGTGAGGGGAACAGACTAGCGGGTGTGTAATGGTTACATTATACTGCATGCTTGGCAAACTCTCATCCATTATTTGAGGAATTCCCATAATAACATCTCATGCCTTTCGTTTCCCAAAAATTCTCCTCCTCTTCATCAAGGGCTTCCTGTAATACAGGAGAATAAGAGTGTGTGTCTATTATGAACAAACTACACACAAAATCTGTGCAGACGGATGTCACAGATTCTTGTGTTACATCAAAGTCCTTTTAAGAAAAGTCCTGTCACTCGGAAGACATCGTTGAAACACCTCTCGTGCATGCAAGTGCAACTCCTATCTCTTTGAATGGCGAAACATCAAATTCTCCAAAACTGTTCACTACGCTTACGTTTACATTTCATATTTGAAATCAACAAAAAAATCTGAAAAAACTGTGTTGCTCAAATAGCATTAAAAAGCTTATTTTTCAGGTTAGATCAGCCCGTGCGCATGCGCAATCCTAAGCGCATGTCTACGAATGCTGACTCTTTCTATAGCAACTGGGACGCTTCTAACGGCAGCTGCGGTGACACACTGACTTTACTGATTAGTGATTGGCTCTTTCATTCAAAAGGCGGGGCTTCCTGTGCTTAAGTGGCCGTATTAAGCATGTATTTTTTTCCCATTCAAAACTATACGAGTGACACGACTTGGCCATTCTATAGTCTATATCTTTGGTTACATGTCACTTTTTACGGATTCACTTGTGTGAACTCCAGTCCAAATCGCCCTTTCAAGTGCCTTGAAGTGTGCATGTTTGCATGAGAATGTGTATTGTGTGTGTCACTTTAAGAGCGACGTGGTGTTCATTGAGGCAACCACACGTTGCTAGTCTATTTATAACCTCTCTCTTTTAGGTCTCAATTACATTTGCATGGGAGCCGTGCACTCACACTTCCCTCGCATCTCATTTACATATGCCGTGTGGTTTTCCTGTTGTGGGTAACCATTCCGCTGGCTTTAGTTATGTGTGTCTATGCATGCATGTGAGCAAACATGTTTGCGTGTCACTATGACAGTAGTGGTCCTTACTCACATGCAGCCCCTTGGCAACATGAGATAATAAAAAAATAATTAAAGAAATATGATTTTCAACCAAAATAAAATAAAATATGATAAAATAAAACCAATCATGTTGTCTATGCATATATTTATGTTAAAAAGTGTATTTATATAGGAAAACTAAACTGGGTTATCTTTACCCATGTTTAAAAAATAAAATTCGCAATTAAATTATATACAAAATAATACAATAAAAATTTAACAAAAACTAAAAATATAAATTATATAGGTGTATATTCTTTTACTCATGCATAAAATAAAAATAACTATGTTGTCTGCACATTTTTATAAAATAAATTAAATTAATAGCTAAATTAAACTGAAATAAACATTTATATGTAGTGTAGTCTTTACCTACGTTTAGAAAGTAAATACAAAATTCAATTCAATTCAAACTAAAACAACAAAAAATAAATAGAAATAAATAATAATCTATAATAAAGCATAAAAAATTTGTCTCTATCAATGTTTAGAAAAAAAATACAACATTAAATTAAATACAAACTAAAACTACAATAAAACTAAATACAAATAAATTGAGCTCCGTAATCCATACAAACATGACTGTAAAATAAAATGAAATAAAACAATAATTAAAATAAAACATGCATTATATAGTGAATTTATGTCAAATAAAATAATCAATAAATTATTTATTTTTTTTTAAACCTGAAACTATATACTGTAAAAACTACATTAAAAAAACTATAAATATATAAAGAATGCATTTGTATGGCATGTACCCTATGCTGCACCAGAAAGCATTTTTGCTCTTAGAGACCATGCATTTTATATTGTCTATGGCGGTATTTTGCACTATCGTTAACTATAATCTCTACAAGAGAGCATGTAGTAGAGCATGTGTGTGCTTGTTAGTCAGAAGGCTGTGCTTTCATTTCTCGTTACTACAGTGTGTTTGTGTGTGCGGTTGAGCAAGAAGGTGTGTACTCCAGCGAGGCCGGCCACATGAGTGTTTATGATGAGTCACTGCCTGTAACAGCAGGGGGGATTACTTACACTCACTACACAAGTGTGTGAAAGCCAGCATGTGTGTACGCGTGTGAGAGAATTACGTCGGCATGCAGAATCTGCGTGAGTATCAGTGGCCATGTTTAAGTAAAAGAGGCCGGATCTGTACCCCTTCTACACGTATCGGGTAAATGCGTTCTTGAGAGAGTCGTTATGTTGCAGGACACAGGCAGGCGATCAAATAAAGCCATGCAAAGCTGCAGCCAAGCACTCTAACACCAGATACACTCGCTAAGGAGAAACACGGAAACTCCTCCCATACACTTCTCTCTGCGCTTGTCCGTCGAGCTGCTGTTCTCAAACTTCACCGACGTTCATGAAGAACAGAGATTATGACAGTGGCAACACATAGAGTAAATATACTGAAACAATCACTGAGGATTTTTCATATGTATCCACACTGAGCAGTCACTGTCACAGACTTTAATTCAGGCACAATGCAGAGGTCATTAGTGATGATAGCCACAGACGTGGGCCGATCCTTCCGCTCAATGCTATTTGCAATCCAATCAACCTTGACTAGGAGCCCAGCTGGTTTTGCAGCTCTGTCTGTGGGCAGCGAATCACAGCAGCCTACAGTTCACTCACCATTTACAACCATCAATGGCCCTTTGCATTTCGCATGCTTAGCATTTCTGCCAGACCGAGAAGTGAGCAGGAGAAACCGAACGGCTTCATAAACTTAAGTCTAAAAGGCTGAGTCAACCGCACCTTTGCCCTTTCATGCACTTTATCCCCAACATAGGTACATACACACACAAGAACAGATGCTTGCTAGTGGCATGTGTGTGTGTGTGTGTGTTCACTCACACAAGCAGATGCGGATGAAAGGAAAGGATTTTCCTACACACTGCAAGCAAAAAAAACTATTCTGAATCAGTGTCTTGTTTTCCAGGAAATGTATCTCAGAAGCCTTGAAACACAATCAGTTTACTTGAGAAGCAAAATGCTGGGATAAGGTAAGCGTGATACCACTTATTTCCTTTTCGACTATTAAAAACAGTATTGCTGATGCTAATATTATATCTCTAATATTTTTGTTTCTAAATAGTTTTTTTTTCTACTATATTTTTACAATTTAAAAAGACCAAAATAGCAAGTCAGCTCCCTTTGAACGTGAAACATCACACAATATAGCAAACGTCATATTTATAGCTTTGTCGTTATCTATGGCATGAAAAGACTCCAGATGTGGTTTGTCTGTTGTTCTGTCATTTCTCCATCCGTTCTCACTGTCTGAATGAGTGCTGAGACTGTCTGTTGCTGTCTCTCATTGCTTGTCAACATGTCTGCACAGCAAAATAACTGAAAGGAGAAACGGTTCCTGTCCTACATGTCGGAGATGGTGTACAACTAAATTTATCAGACAAAAAAAATTCTCAACTAGACCTAAAAAATACCTTGCACGCATATTATTTGAAAGGCTTTCTCCGGATCTCAACATGGAAGTTTTGTTTTGAAAAAATATGTGAATCGCATAGCAAAGTTTAGACCAGAACTTTCAAAATCTAAAATCAAAAAACTAATTCAGATTGGAAGTTTATACATGTAAACAAATTTTGTCTAGAATATTTTTGGATATAATGATAATATTTTAATAAACACAATTATTGTATAAATGGTATAATATTTCAATTGTATAAATACTATAAAATAGTACATGTAAAAAGTATCAATCTATTTATTTATTATTTTCTAATAGTAATTTTTACAGTTCAAATCACATGACAACACCTCTGCTAAAAATGTGCATGGTTTCAGGCTTTATTAAAACAAAAGTAAGGACCGTTCACATTGTTTTGATTTACTGTCATCTGACACATCTCCACTACACACACTAAAGTCCCAGTGGGATCACCAGTTAAACGGCTGTAAATAGGCAGCACGTACATATGTGTGGGGAGCGGGGGCCGATATAATCGGTTAGCTTTGCCAGTGCTGTCCTCCTATTTGTGGCAGATTAGGGCTATCCACAGTTTGACAAACAGCTTTCTACACAACACACCAATCAATGGCTTTTTATTCCATTTTGGGCACAAGGAAGAAGGGCACTAGAGAGGAAGCAAATTACATGTGTCATTATTAATGGACCAGCGCTTGTGATAATGCATCTACATTAAGTCCCACACATATCACACACACACAGCTAAGTCTCTCCACACGGCTGTGTGTGCCCCTCAGTGGGGCTTTTAGTTCTCAATCAATCAAAACCGCTGCCTCTTACACAAGCATGAGGACGCCCGCACACAAGATGCACAAATCACACAAGGCACTCTTGCAAAGGTCTGACATTCACACAGACATCTAACAAGCTAGCATGCACACACACACACATACACACAAACGTGCTTCTTTTGCAAGCTTCGCTGTGACGCTAAGTGTAGCAGGCAGAAGGTCCAGAGTAACAATAAATTGCCAAACTCCCACGTTCTTTAATTGAAACCTGCTTGCTTTGCTTTGCTTTGAGGCACCGCACAAGTCTCTAAGGGAAGTGTTTGAATTCAGAAGGGCCAAGAGCAAGAACCACAGAGAATTCCTGCAAAAATTCTGCTTTCAGAACAATTCACATCAAGTGGGATAGATAGATAGATAGATAGATAGATAGATAGATAGATAGATAGATAGATAGATAGATAGATAGATAGATAGATAGATAGATAGATAGATAGATAGATAGATAGATAGATAGATAGATAGATAGATAGATAGATAGATAGATTTTTTTCCACTTTTATGATATCAGGGCAGTGGTAAAATCCTGACAACTAAGAATATACAAATTATGGTAATCATAAAATAGCAAAAATACTGTCAATGCGGGCGCTTTATAATTATTCCCATTATGTGCTTTACTACACACCACAGAAAAAGGAATCGGCCTCTCCACATTTCGTGAGAACAGCTAAAAGCATTACTACTTTAGGTGGAAGTTGATCTGTTTTGGTCAGTGCATAATGTTTTTGGCCACAGTTTATCTGTTTATACACTAGTCATATGATAGTGAATATAGTCCAGTTGAGTGGGAGTTTAAGTGCCACTACACCACACCATCAGGCAGAGAGAGAGAGAGAGAGAGAGAGAGAGAGAAAGGGATAGAATCAGGAGTGGTCTGGCTTTGGTATTTGCTGCCCAGATGGGTCCCTTGTTTTCAACAAAGTGTTCAACAGACAAGTGTTGGAGAGAACCATACCGACTAAACAATTTGAAACTCCCCCACATATCCATTAAACATCCACTAACATAACTCATCCATAGGATACTGCATGGTATATGCGCTGATAGAGATTCATTGCTGTTGCAGCAATCACTCCCATCTTCTCATTATTGATAAGTGCCCTTGTCCTACGAGCTGAGACTAGGAGGTTTCTCCAGCTCTCAGACTCATTCTCACCTAATCAATGTGTCCTGCTTCTTCACAGCTCCTCCAGTGTCTATTACAAACCATCCTGATCCATTTATCTGGACGAATATCGAGATCAGGAGGGTGTCTTGAGGTGATTGGCCATGCAGTGCAAATGATGAATCAGTTAACTCAGGGGTGCCAAAGAGTCGATCGTGCAGGAAATACTGATAGAACACGTTTTAGGTCACTTACCGTAAAACTAAAAAAGAACTAAAATATAAATTCACTAATATTATGACTAATATGTTAAATGATGTAATATATATATATATATATATATATATATATATATATATATATATATATATATATATATATATATATATATATAATTAACAGCACAACCTCTCTATGTATTCTGTGATGTTCTGTGTTTTGGAGCAGCAAACTGTTTCTCATCGCGCTGTGAGAAATAGCCTACAGACTGAAAAACTCAAAACCAACGTATGATACGCAAACTACAGCTCTGGGTTGGATAAAAGAAGCCAGTGTTATAGCCTAAAGTTTTGATGGACAATGATTGTAATCAAGGTAAAGATGATTACAGTGACATATTACACACATTGTGTATGTTATAATTGATGAACAAACAAACTGTGGCACACTGATCACTATAACATATTTCTGCTTGAACAAAGCTCCTTATATTCACGTAGTTGAATACAGCGAGTTCTTTATAACAGATTCTCTGGTTTTTTGAAGAAGCTTGTGAGCATCAGTGGTGTTTATGTTCATATGGGCATCAGACGCTCCAAACAGTGTTTTGAAAGAGGAACTATTCACTGTGCCGTCGAGCCGCCTTCAGATCAGAATGGTTTCAGTTTTCATTTGTGTGTTTAGTGATTCTGAATGGACCCGTATAGTAGTTCATATGCAGTCCTTTTGCATCTGTGTGCATTTGTATGGCAGGTTGACATGTATTGCAAAAAAAAAAAAACATGGAATATTTAAATCTATCTCATTTTTAACTGAAGTGAGTTTCTCATTTGAAAAGTAGAGGAGTAAAAAAGTGTGGGCACCCCTGAAATAACTGATTTATTGGTTGGTACGAAATCTCTTTGTGTACAGAAGTAAAGTATAAGTCTCACTTACTGAATTTACTCTAATTAAACAATTTAGTTAGCTCATATCACATTTTTTTTTCAATATTGTGCAGCCTTAATCCCAGTCCCTTATAGTCAAATTTATGCACACCCTTTCCTCTGTAATTATGTACAGCGGTGTATATTGTTTGAAACAATCACAGTAGATTCTGAATGCCAAATAGCTCCATTTCCTCTAGTTGTTTGTTACGGTATACACGACACTGACCCAAGGTCAATGTAATTATGGGTGCTTATGTAGCAGCACTGCTTACACTGACAACCTCAGGGCAGTTACAGAACAAGCCCTTGAGCTTTTCACTGTTGCCCTATGGGAGATGGAAAACTGCAGATAAACCACAACCTTGGCTGAAACCAGACCTCAACTCAGAGTGCATGAGAAAAGCGTAAAACGAGTGAGAGAAATACATTACCTATATATTCGGTGAGATGCATTTCCTCATAATGTGCAAGCTGAGATGGAGAAATGATGTCTTTGCATGTCCTGCACATCTAATGGATGCATACGCAAGTTCCTTTCACTTGACTCATATCAGGACTTCAATGCATCTTTCAACAGGAACCACTTTGACCTCTACATGATAAGGCAGCGCTACAGAAGGACAATATTATGAGTCCCATTGCTCATACTGACATTTTACCATGCATTAATATTAAAATTCTGATTCTGACAAGTTGAGGGTTAAAAAGCAAAGCAGGTTACTGACACAAAGGGTCTAAAACTATTGACGCAAAGGGCCTACAATCAACCAAAAATGTACATAAAAAAATCCACTTCCCATAGCAAATCTTCACTTCCTGATGGGAATCACCAGGTATCGCATAACAACTTCACAGTCCTGAATATAAGTGTGGAAGGGATTATTAAAATATGCTACTCATTACCATGTTTCATCCTCTCTCATGGCATAAGATACGCTTTGAAATGACATGTGCAGCTGTAAAGAGGAGTACAGAAATGCTAAAGACTAAAAAAAGTAACAAAAGCAGCAAGAACCCTGTCAAAGAGAATTCACGATCACTTCCTCCCCACAGGCATTCCCATTTCCCACCTTTTCACAGCCTCATCACATGCTTTTCAGCGAACCCTCGAGTCCATAAGGAAACAAAAAACAGCAGCCTCCATCGCAGCTGTGAACTCAGCTTGTATTTTTAGGTCTAAAGTAACAGCTCTCCAAACACAGATCACACGCCGACGCAGAAGGAAAGATTATAACTGTACAGGCAATGGATACATCATGAAGCGTTCATAGTGGAGTCAATAGTGTATTAATGCACTAAACTGACTCGGTAACAACCCTTGCTTACTAAATGACCGAATGAGGACATCTATCCGGCGCTCCTCATCCAGGCCTGTTTCTTGTCACTTGAGTACAGATCGATGACTCCTGGACCTTGACAGTCATTGAATGCATATCATATGCTCACATATATACTTAAACAGGAAATGATTCGACAAGCCCAAGCACGGTGGTCATTCAACATGTGTTTGAGAGAGGCCTGAGTTTAATGATTAGCATATGGACCGGGGCCATGAGAACAGCCTTTAAATAGCACGGGGGTCTTTTACTTTACTGAGTCAACCGCCTAGACCACATCCGCATTAAAGATCAGATCGTCCAGTGTGAATTTCCTGCATCGGTCTATCTGTAAAATTAGGCCTTGTAATCTTTCACATCACTGCAGTTTGGTTCATCACCAGTCATATCAAGAATACATTTAGATTCAAAACGAAACCTGTTAAGTCAAAAGAAAGCTATATTTGCAGCGCACTATATTTCCAAAACATGACATATGCCTGAGAAAAAACAAAATAGCTTTTGCAGCCTAGATCAGCAGTTCTCAAGCTAGGTAGGAAAAAAGCTTGTTACTAGTGGGTTGATGCTGTATTTTAAATAATAAAAATATTTCACAATATTACTGATTTTGCTGTATTTTGGATCAAATAAATGCAGTATTATGTGCAGAAGAGAATAAATTTTTAAAACCAGTTAAGATCTTACTGTTAATTTATGGATGGATGGATGGATCTTGATTCCATGTTGAATTTAAATGTTAAAAAATAGCAACAGCATGGCTTAAAATGGACAGCTATTAAAAATATACCAAAGTTTTCTCATGCACATGCCAAGCACTGTACATCATATCTAACATCTTAAAGCTGACCATTACTATAAATAGCCTCCATGACATCATAACCTCACTGGGCTTACAGCTACATGCCATTTAACCACAACACTAATTAAAGGACCTCAAAAGTGGACTATGCAAAAAAAAAAGACATTATATAAAGAAATGAACAAATAAGCAAATTGATAGCTAAAAACAAAATATGAGAAAAGTGATGTGGATGTGAGAGATGTTTAATGAATTGGTGTTTGGTTCAGATCCTGTGCAATCCATCTAAACCCTCTCTTAGTGTACACTACAAGTCTCTCTCCTTCTCTCGCGTCAGTCGTGCCGCTACCAGGGTATCATCGCAATCACAACACACAGCGCTGGCAAAATAACAACACTGCTCCCATAAGTTTCGCTGTACGAGCCGCAGTGCCACTGACACTCAGAAGCTCCATTTCTCATCCATTCAGGTCCAGCAAACCTCCACTGGTCCATACAAGGGGTTAAATGGACTTGAACTGAGGGGGTACGTCAAAAAGCTTTGATTCTGATGGTTTGGGGTGGGAATCTGTTATGCTGACACCCCGAAAGATGGCCTAGGCCATTTTTAAATGTAAAACCGATGTAGGCAGCGGCTGGCTCATTTGTCATGTGCCTTATCAGTGACAGCAGCCTGCCCTGTGTGCTAGCCAAGGCTGTCAGGAGAGAAACCACAGGAGAAGCCACCCAAAGCAGCCGGAGAGTACGGGACGAACGCGGGATGTTCGCCCCCTCTTCACACCCTCGCACTGGTCCGAGGCTCCAATCAGTGTCTGTCACTGTCGGGTGATGAAATGTGTGTTTTGAGGGACCAGGAAACCTTCAAACAGGTGTGACAACAAGACAGGGAGAAATTCAAGAGGCATGGCTGAACGTAAGGATGGAGACGGTAGCTGAGTTGGTGGGAATCCATTTTATAGGACAGTAGTGAATGCATGGATTTAAAAAATATATATATTATTCAACTTAAAATTTGAATTCTAATTAAATAATTATAATTCTTTAAATTTGCTACTGTAAACAGCCTTAATTAGGATAATAAACTATACAACTTGGCGGAAGGATTTCAGAAAATAATCAATAACAAGATGAATTAATGTTTTATTTTCATACTTTTTTTTTTAACTCACACTATTATTCAAAAGTTTAGCTTATCTCTTATGCTCACCAAGGCTGCATTTATTTAATAAAATAAAATAAAATAAATGAAAATAAATGAAAATAAATGAAAAATATGAAATGGCATTACAATCTAAACAATATATTTAAAAATGTAATTTATTCCTGTGATGATAAAGCTGAATTTTTAGCAGTCATTACTCCAGTCAAATAATATATGCAGATTTTTTTTTTCAGGATTCTTTAAAAAATAAAAAACAGCATTTATTTGAAATAGAAATAAATGCAGGTGGCGCTTATGAAACAGCAGCAATATAATGCTTCCTTGGTTGCCGCTGTAAACAAAGGCATGCTGTATAATCATTCATATTTGTTCATACTTATATATTTAACATAAAATCATAATTATAGAAAACAAATAAAAACAGTTTATTTAACATTGTTTTTTTTAAATGCTGTTGCCACTGTTTTATAAAAGCAATAATAGTACAAAACCTGAATTTATCATTGTTGAGTTGCCCTGTGAAATCTCCAAAATCTTTCTTTACAAAACTATACATAAAAACTCATATCATGTAGCATTTTCAATATAAACTAGTAATTCTCTGAAAGCATTAGATGTTCCTGCACACAATGCAACGTACTGTATGTGCAGGTTTAAGTGCGAAAGCACACACAGGCATGCCATTCACACATACAAACCCCACACTCTCACTCACTAAACAAGTTTTTCGCTCACTCAGAGTTGGGAGTGAAGAGAAACACCTAAGAGAGTGTGAGATCGAGAGAAAGAGAGAGAATGACAACCACACCTCACTCATCATATTCATCTAGAAGGTGAGAACAGGTTGTCCCTTGGAACGACTAGATGAGGCATTTCAACAGCCCGTATTAGCTTTACAAACCATTCCAGCCCGGGTCTCTATATGAAGGTGACTTATGAGAAAGGGACCAGGCAAGAACAAGGCATTTTAATTATTCAGAGTCGGTGCTCATTTACACCAGAATGGCTGCCTCGACTAAGCTCAGAGTCTGACATATGACTCACATAAAGGATTTAGCTAAGTCCGACTGGAAGTACATCCATGCTAATTGAAATATATTTATATTAGCAGGCTGATATAGTCTCTTTGAAATGCACTAGCACTTCCATTCAGGACAAGGCTGTGTTTACATTACATACAGTAGTTGAACAGTGAGTGCTTGAATAACAATAGCATAGTGAACATGCCCAGTGTGCAGACCACAAGAAACATTTTTACGGAGCAATGAGGTAAGTGTTTATGTGCTGTTAGTATAGCGTCTAAGGCTATTGTTAGTAAAAGAATCCTAGCATAACGCTTTATGCATACTGTGTGGTATACACATAGGGTAACTGTGTTTAACCTTGTGTCTTTACACACAGTATTTTGGTAGTCCGATCAAACAATAATTCTGAAATCAAAATGAACATTTTTCTTCTTGTTCGTTCATCATCCTGCATATGGAAGGGCAAGTACATTTTATAGTATAAATACTGTATACTGCAGAAATATATATATATATTAATATATTGTATTTTGAGTACATCTAAAACTTTGAAAAAGAATGTTCTAAAAAAAAAAAAGAATTCAAATTCTTGAGAAAAAAATAAATAAAGTAAAAACAAAAGCGAAGATTTTAATGACTTTAATGGGTTGTTTCAGATATATATATTTTTTTTTAATACTAGCTTCAGAAAAATACACATTAATGTTAGAATATTTTACTTGCATAATCTAGAAGACTTGTAGGTTTATCAAATATTTGTGTTCCAGCTGGAAATATCATGGGTTATCATCAGGGAATAAAAATATATGAGAAGGCCTTTATAATTTTTTTAAATTATTGCACTTAACAATCTTCTTATAATTTATTCTAAGAGCTACTTATTTTTTTCTTAAGGAGGTTTTTCTTGGTCCTGGTTCCAGAACACTATGCTCTGGTTGCTAATGGTCAGTATAATTTGCCACAAATGTGTTGATTTCTCTGTGATTTGGTCAAAGTCTGATGATTTGTGTTTAGTTTAGTCAATGTCTATAATGATTTAATCAGTAGAGTCTGTTGTCTGATTATGAGCGCTGTGTGTTTTTACTGGAAGGAGAATTGTAGACTGAGTCACTGTCTTTGTGCTCTGATGTGACATTACTTCTCTGATCACGTTCTGGTTTTGTCTGTAGTACTCACTCACACACACACACACACGCATGCACGCACACACACACACATATCTCCCTGGATTCCACTGCCAACGCGCTCTAAAAATATCTGCATCAGAAGCTCTCCTAGCTGTGTGTGTGTGTGTGTGTGTGTGTGTGCTGGGATGAATCATTCAACCAGAGAGAGATACTCAACTAATCCCTCGCTCTCTGTCTCTGTGAATGTGAAAGAAAGAGAGAAACAAGGGATGAGAGAGAGTAAAAGAGGGCATGATTTTCCAAGAATGGACTACTGAATACATGCTCTAAAAATTACAACCAGCGGCTTCTATCCAAGCAGGCAGCAATCACTCAGGAATATGGATCAGAAAAAAAAACTGTAAAACAATATTAAACAAATGTAACTAGGTCAAATAGTGTACAGTATGTTTACCAAGGATTTGTTGTCTAATATTCTGAAAAGAAAGTGACTATTAATAATAACCTATTAATTGTTATAATAATATGCTTTCATATGACTTTTATATGTAATCGTACAAAAATACTAATTACTGGTTGGTATTCTGGTTGTTGATAGAATAAGGAAATGTTTCAAATAATGTTTATTATTATACAAAAGGACCCTTAAACATGATGAAATACTTGCAAAAATTAAAAAAAAGTTATATATTTCATAAAATACATTTTCTGAACTGAATGAGAAAAATATTAAGCATTATATTATCAAGACAATTGTGCGGTCTTTTTTTTCCAAATATTTACTTTGTATTAAGCTGACTGTTTATCTATTTCTAAACTAGATTTTTTTATAGCATAAACATTGTTTTAAAGCAGTAAAATGTATTATAATAATAAACTATGTACAGTACCTTGTGAAAGTATTCATAACCCATCATTTTTTTCACGTTTTGTTATGAAGCAGCCAAATGTTAAACTGCTTTAAATTACTTTTTTTCCACATCAATCTACACTCCATTCACCATAATGACAAAAGTGGAAACACAACTTCTTGTCACAACTTCATAAATGTATTAAAAATAAAAAACTGATATAAGTACATTAACTAAATATTTAGCTGAAGAACCTTAACAGCCTCAAGTGTTTTTGGGTTTGATGCAACAAGCTTTGCACATCATCATTTGGCAATTATCTGCCATCCTTCTCCTCTTCTCTTCACCTCTCATGCTCTGTCAGTTTGGATGGGGGCAGATGCACATTTTCAGGTTTCTCTAGAAATACTTGACTGGGTTTAAGCTCTGGCCATGGGCCACTCAAGGACATTCACAGAGTTGTCTGTAAGCCTGAAAAACAGTCACATTGCATCAGGCTGCAACCAGCACACTTAGCACTCTGCAGGTGATGAGCAGCGCTGGTTCCCTTCAAACATGATGCTTAGAATTGAAGTTCATCAGACCAAATAATCTTATTTCTCAGAGTCAGAGGGACTTTAGTTGCTTTTTTCTTTTAAATTCCAAGCGTGTTTTCATGTGTCTTAACTGAAGAGAGGATTGAGTCTTTCCAAACCGACATAAAGCCCAGATCAGTGGAGTGTTGCAGTGATGTTTGTCCTTCTGTAGATTTCTCCTATTTCCTCATATGATCATGAAGCACAACTTTAGTGACCGTAAGGTACTTGGTGACCACCCAAACCAAAGCCCTTCTCCATCAGTTGCTCAGTTTGGCTCTAGGAAGAGTCCTGGTTGTTTCAAACTTCTTCCATTAAGGGTAACAGAGACTACATGCTTCTGTCACCCTTCAATGAAGCAGAAACTTCCCCCAATGTGTGGCGTGACACAAAACTGTTTCTGAGCTCTACAGGTGGTTCTCTTGACCTCAGGGCTGGATTTTGGCTTTGATATGCATTAACAGCTGTTAGACCTTTTATTAAGGCATGTGCGCCTTTCCAAATCATACCTATTTAGTTGAATTTGCAACAGGTTAGCAATATGGATGCTCCTGAGCTTAATTTCAACTGTTCCAGATAAGGGTATGAATACTTATAGGATCAGTAGAATCATGTTTGTTTTTTATTTTTAATGAATTTGCAAAGATGTTAAAAAACAGTTTTTCGCTTTACCATTATGGTGTATGGAGTACAGATTGTTGTGAGAAAAAAGTTATTTAAAGCAGTGCAACATAGCAACATAAAACGTGAAAAAAATAAAGGGGTATGAATACATTCACAAGAAACTGTATAATAATATACTATTATATTATTTTTTAATACAGAAAAGTATCCAACAAACCCAAGGACACAAATACCAACTATTCTTGAAAGAATTTCTGCTGAAAGGGAGAAAATATGAATGCTTCATTGAAAAAAAAAAACAATTTGGGGGGCACACTTGCAGGCCCCTGGACCCCATTTTGAAAACCCCTGCCATCTACAGTATAAACCTTGTAAAGATCAGATGTAAATGATGTAAATATAAACATCATTTAGTTGGACGAAAATGCCCAGAGGGGAATTTGGCTCCTCATTTCAGAAGTCCACCACACGGTGCGGATCGCTGCATGCAAATGAGCGTTTCTGAGTGTCGCTGCATGTTCTGTACGTGTTGATTAAACACTACTGTGCAGAGCTTGCATTTTCACGAAGGTGTGACAGATACGTGCATGCTCAGGTTTGCATTCCAAGAACTGCACTTCCTGTCAGTCAAATGAATCAAGTTTCACACTAAATAACAATAAATGGAGAACAAAGAAAAAAAAAAGGTGAGTGAAAGTGAAAAGGGCGAAAACTAAAAGTGGCGAGCGAAATAGAAAAGCAGCGATATTAATCTCTCCTCTCCCTCCGAGGATCCATCAGACCCAGCAGGACCTGTCGATCACGGAGACCTCAAGCATCTTGCCGCACATTATGGAAGCTGTCCGGCCTGTGAAAAACATTCATGCACACTCACACACTGCCTACGATAAACACATCACCTCCCCCGCCTTGCACCTTATCTGCCACATGTCCTTCTCTCGCAGCTTCAGAGCACAGAAGGACCTGGCGCGCGTCCCTGCCGAAGGCTTCCCTTTAATTCTTCCTCAATTTCTCACATGAGGAATGACTCATCTCTCCCTGTCTCACTGAAAGACTCACTCTGTTCTTGTCTTTCTGGCTTCTTAGTGGTCAGTGTCCCTGACCCAGACAAGACAGCCTGCAGGAAAGTACAGTATAAGAATAACTACGATTTGTACGAACATCCTACTATCCATTAGCATTCCCATTCAGTCGCTTGGCTAGTACAGGACCCAAAATACACCATCTCTCACACAAAATTATTCAGAATGCATAAGTTGTTTTTCTCCATTACACAGAATTAAGAATGGTGCAACACAGATGCAAAATCATCAAGTGTCATTAAAGTATCATGAATTAAAATTCAGACTGAAATTTAAGTTATTGCTGAACATCTTCATCTCAAGTGAGCCTTTGTTTGATTAAGTCAGTTTGTGAACGAATCTTTCAGACCTGGATCAACCAACTCCTAAAAAGATCCAACTGAAAATAATGATTCATTCATTATTTATCTAATGAACGCTCATCGGCCAATTTAAATTTCTGTATGAATTTCATATAAATTATGAATTCACTGGGATGACATGGAAAAGAGGGACCAGAATGTGCTTTAAAAGTTCCTCCTTGTAAGTTAAAAATTAGCAAAACAGAGCTAATCTGAAGATATTTGATGTTTAAAATACAAATATGTCAGGCAAGACTTTGGACCAATGAGAATTCAGTGTGGGTGGGGCTACCCGGCAACTAAAATAGACACCTGCAGTTCATAAAAACGTCATGAAGTATGACGCTGTTGAAGGAAAGAATATATGCAAACCGAAAGAGCCGCAAAAAAACATTTGGTTGAAGTTGTTTAAAGAGGATACATTTAAAAAAAAAAACTAGTAAGCAAAGTGTGGACAGAGCCACATAATACCTAAGCACGAATCTAATTATATTCGAAAGATAGTCGTCACTGATATCATAATGTAACGGTGTGAAATAATAACGCTAATATGTGGATTTGCAAGGCACAGCAGATAAGGATGTTTCAATTGTTTTGCTTCATTATCTGGCCGAACAAAGCGCGAGAAAGAAGGACACGTTTGATAATAACTTCTATGAAAAACAGCAGCTCCTTTGAACACATTTCACATTGTCTGTGAGACATCCGGCCTGCGACTGACCTTTCCTTTTAGTCTTTATCAGGGAAGCCACGAGGGAAATGACAGCGCTTCAGTACGTCCAGAGCGTTTCTGCACAGCGCTGATGCTATGCCACGCATGCCAAAAATAACAGAAAAATCTACAAGATGACTTAAATGTATATTTTCTTTATGTATTTTTCTCCTGACATTGACTTCCCGTGACCCTCAATCCTGTTCATTCAAAATATAATTCCATATTATGCCCACAAGGATAATTTTACAAATGCAAACATACTGTTAGCATTCATTTGTCAGATCGAAAACACTCTTGAATCTCAACTCAGGCCATTATGAAGCTATTCTTCCCCAGTCGCCCTTCAATCGATACACTTGAGCCACAGAGGAGGACTTAGCTCCTAATAAGCTGCAGATATTAAAGATCATTATGCAGCACTTTCTGTACACAGTATCTCTATAAATACTAGACTGGCCGCATTGTTGTGCAGTTTGTGCCGAGAGCTGTGAAGAGCGCAGACGCTTGTCTTTTTGGCACAAAGACCCACTTGAGGAAGGACTAACTGGAAACAGGCCAATCGATGGACAATCACACAGCTGAAAAACACCTCCAGCCCTCCCTTTTCCAAAACATCACTGCTGTAAACAATGGTGATGTAATGATTTATTTTGTCTCTCTCATTCCAAGTGGAAATTGTAAACATTTATCAATGAGAACAGAGGCACGACTTTCATAATAAGAGTTGCATGATAAGTCATCTCGTGGTAACAGTGGCAGGGTCTCCCTGTGATTTGATATGGGGGCACTGTAATAAAGATGTGAACAGCTCCTTTGTGGGGGGAGAACCTTTCTGATTGGTACACAACAAGCTTTAGGTAATTACCACAGTGCCAGAGAGCATATGAATAAATTCATGAGCTCTGACTCAGGTAATTAACTTATTGTTTAGTAATTAGAGATCAGGAGAGAGAGGGAGAAGGAGAATGAAAACGAGAAAGTGAGGACAACATTTGTAGGAGCTGAAAAAAAAAATCTGAAATATGCAATAAGAAAAAATCTGAATATATATTAAAAAAAAAGATTTAAAAAAAAAAAGGAACCAACTCATTTCAAATACAGGCCTGCTTGTCAGTTAAACTTTGCAATGAATCAGTATTAATGTAAACCAGCATATGTGACCCTGGACCACAAAACCAGCCTTAAGTGTAAATTTTTTTCAAAATTGAGATTTATACATCATCTGAAGGCTGAATAAATAAGCTTGCCACTGATGTATGGTTGTTAGAATCGGTCAATAATTGGCAGAGATACAACGATTTGAAAATCTGGAATCTGAAGGTGCAAAATAATCGAAATACTTTACTGAGAAAAACGCCTTTGAAGTTTTCCAAATGAATTCTTAGCAATACATATTACAAAAAAATAGTTTTGATTTATTTACAGTAGGCAATTTACAACATATCTTCATGGAACATGATATTTACTTATTATCCTAATGATTTTTGGCATAAAAGAAAAATCTATAATTTTGACCCATTCAATGTATTTTTGGCTATTGCTAAAAATAAACCCCAGCGACTTAAGACTGGGTTTCATTTATTTAAAAGGGATAATGTAGATGGATAATTCAGAAGAACTGCGTTAATTTATAATACAGTTACCAAGCTATTATTGCAAAATTGCCAAACAGTGTATTCAGGACCTGACTGCACATCATCCTGTTTAGAACACTGGTACAAACCAAATAAATAGGGATGAAATATTGATTTGAGCTAGATTTATTTTCATTTGTGAGAAAAAAAAAGAGACTGTGGAGTGATACAAGAGACATAAAATGTAATTATGCAGAAAATTGGTTTGGTGGCCATTATTCAAGAACATTTGACCACAAAAGTTACATTTTACACAGCTATTTACTGGAAAAAACTGTTCTATACCCCACTCCTCTCACATACCTTGTGGTACCGACAGGTACAGTACATGTTCAAAATGTTACTAATCGACTTGGTACCAAAGCATTACTTTGACATCCTTAATAAAAAAGGTTGAGAGACACAAAATATAGGATGCTGTAGAATGTCACAGAATGAAGGGGAAAGACAGACTGAGTGGTTTACGATTTAGACTGACCAGGGGGGACTGGAGGAGAAAATGAGGGAGTGTGAACTGACACCAGGAGGCAGAAAGAGATCCCTGTCAGAGCTCAAAGCTGAACAGACACTCCTGACGGGTTTATCCATGCACCGCTGGGCCCGACTACAACTCAACCAGCATCAGATCCTGTCCCCACAGACACGCTGCACGCAAACACACAGCCAATCCCCCTGAAACGTCATCTTACACCGCATATCACATCCACTGACACGCTCTGACAGGCTGGAAGCTTCTTCCTTTCCAAACAGGAGCTGGTAGACAAGAAGCAAGACTATTTCTGCTGTCTTACAGCCCTGAGAGGAAAAACAACTTGTGAAGGATGAAGATCAAACCTTCAATGAGGAAAAGATGAACCACTCTTGACTAAAGTGACCCTAAAACATTTCTATGGCAGGAATGAGAACATACACTACTTTCAATAGTTCAGGGCCATCAAGATTTTTATTCTTTCAAGACTTTTATTCATCAAGGATGCATTAAACTGAAAAGGTAACAATAAAGACATTTATAATATTACAAAAGGTTTTATATAAATAAATACTGTTTTTTAGAATTTTGTATTCATCGACTTATCGAGAAAAATGTATTATTGTTTCCACAAAAATATGAAGCCGAACAACTGTTTTCAGGAATGATAATATTAATTAATTTGTTGAGCAAATCGGCATATTAGGATGATTTCAGAAGGATCATGTGACACTGAAAACTGGAGTAATGATGCTGAAACTTCAGCTTTCATCACAGGAATACATTTAAATACAAATCAAACAAACAGAAAACGGTTATTTCAAACTAAAAATATTTCACAATATTACTGTTTTTATCAAATTGAAGGATTTGTTCACCAAAAAAAAAAAGAAACTTTTGTCATCATGTCAGTCTAAAGTTGTATGACTTTATATACAGAACACAAAAGAAGATATTCTCATTGGTCATTGGGGTCTAGTGTCAATCCTGAAAATATCTCATTTTGAGTTTGGAAAACACACGGATTCATATTTTTTTCTTTGTTTTCAATTTTTGGGTTAAATATTCCTTTCAAAGATAGACTGCATAGACTGTTGAAACCACATACTTAAAACCGAGAGGATTCCAGCCAACTATGTGATGATGACAAAGACAAGTGGAGGTAGGAACAAATACCAAAACAGTGAGTGGAAAAAGAGGAAGTGCAGTGTAGAGTCAGCAAGTGAAAGAGAGATAACAAGTGATTGGAGTATAGCAAGAAAGAAGAAGAGAATCATAGACGTTTAATGCATTTTCGCACAGATGTGTGACGAGGTTGACCTCAACTGAGAAAGGGACAGAAAATGCACCACATTTTTTCCAGTCGTCACATCTGTCTAAAAACCCTACTGGGCAGAATACAACACACAAGCCTCTCTTTCATTCAGGTCTATTACGAGTACATCTGTTTTGAAGTTAATGGTAAAAAAGCTTGACCCAAGAAAGAAAGAGTCTCGTGCACAATCCAGAAACATTCAAGTGAAAGTAAACTGCTGTCTTACCCAGCAGGATGATACAGGCGGATCTGAACCAGGTTCAATCGGAGAGAAGAGTCCAGATGAAATCACTGGGATGGGGATGGAAAAATCTCTCCTCCTGCTGTCTGAGGGGACGGCTCGTGATTCCCACTCTGTCTGTCCACGTCTGTGTCTGCTTCTGCGTCTGCCTGGCTCCAACAACCTTCACCATTCCCTGCCACATACGAAAAACAAACAGCTTTACACCTAAGCAACCAGGTCTACATTATAAGACCCTATACTGTACTGCTAGACTATATATACATAAATATACATGATTGGAATGCTTTTCTGACTAATCAACATCCAGAACAAATACTTGATTTTATTAACAGACGTGACTATATACAGCATGAATTTGAGAAACATATCAACTAGCTAGGTTTTATATTTTATGTGTAATAAAATAAATGTGTTGTGAGATCCTCTTATAATGTCACCATCAGTCCTGTAGTATGTAACCAAGGTAACAGGAGACTAGTTGAGAATCTACTTTAAATAGTTTCAGGCGTATGAACCAGCGAGACACCTTAGGGTGGGGATTTCCTTTACTATCCGACTAACATCATCCATCAAAAAATCGATCAACTAGATTAAAAAGATCAACTAATTAATTGGTTAATTAGTCAATAAATCAAATCAATAAATTGCTAATGTTACCCTTGAAAGCACGTTTAATAAAACGTATCATAAAATGTATTTTTAACACGTGTGTGATGTATACATACTCAACCATAGGTGTCACTTATGTATCTCATGTGACAGTAGAACATGTATGATGTCACAATGTTTTGTTTTCAACATTGCAAACAATAAGAAATGTTGTTGTTTTTTCAGCAGCAAATCAGCATATTAGACCGATTTCTGAAAAATCATGTCTATCATTGAATGTTCATTAAAAGATAATGTAAAAAGTAAATATCAGCATTGTATTTTTAGAGTACTATAAAATAACTTTATTTGATTTAATACAATTTAAACAACCTGTCCTCCAACCAATATGCTCGTATAGGTCGTTTGTCCAAATCCCTGAAATACGACCCATCAGAGCGTATACTACAATTGCGCCCCTATCGGCAAAAGGTAATTTTCATATTAATGTTTTGTACTCTTTTATTTGCACTCTGGTTTGCGTTTCGTGTAGCTCAGTTGGTAGATTATTGCGTCGTACCTTGATCATGCTATCATGGGTTCGAATCCAGGGAACGGATGTGCCCGGAAAATGTATATGCTCAATAAATCATAATTTAGCATGATTTCTGTGAGGGTTAGGTTTAGGGGTGGGGTTAGGTGCGTTCATTTGAACGAATAAGCCACCTTGTAAAACATCTATGAATAACTGTGAGATCGGTGTAAAAAGTCCACGCATTGAATTTAAATAAACGTGCATTTTGATTGGTAATGACGTTATACGTCATTTCATGACGACAGACGCAATACGATACTGTCGTTATTTTTACGCCCGCTAGAGGGCGCTTAACTTTAAAACGTAAATATAGGTCATAAGGTGCTTGCAAAAATGACCTATATGGTCGTATTTTGTTGGAGGATAGGCTCAATTTAAAATATAACAATCTGTAATTATAAAAAAAAAAAACAGACTGAAATGTATTTGTTTTTACTGTATTTTTTATCTAATAAAGGCCATAAAATCTTACCAACCCTAAGCTCACATAAGTACATTGTCTTTATTAAATTAACATTTCTCTGATTTCATGCCTGCCATAGCCTTTCATCACTAAGTGTGCATTCCTCTACACAAAAGCTTTTTCCCCCTTAAATTGTCTGACCTCTCGGTCCAGTTTAATGGTTCATTCCAGGGCTGAGCGCTGTGAGGAAAGGCTGTTTAATCAGAATCACTCTCCTGGTCTCTGAAGCTCCTTGGGGAGAGCGCATTCACAAAACTAACATTGGACACTATTTATAGATGCCTGTCGACATGGCAACCACTCTTTGTTTGTTTGAATCAGAAACTGTTTCTCCTTTTTTCCCCTCAAATGTTTCGCTTCTTGCTTCAAAGCAGGCGCTGGGACTTGAGGCACTCAGTTGTCTCGATTAGCTCTGGTATGTTCCTTCAAAACAAGGCCAGGATGGAGGTAATGCTCTGGCAGAACCATACCAGTGCTTTACTGCATTTGTGTACTTGAGCTACTTGTGCTCTTAAATATTGCTGTGTCAAATCTATTCTGAGTAAACCAGCAGTTAATCTTGTTTAGATGCCACCACCCATTGGCAACAAGGGCACATACAGTATTTATGCGTGTAGAGGAGTCACAAGCTGTTTACATCACTTTAAACTGTATCCGTTAAAAGTGTATTTAAACACCTGCAGGCTGATGTCATATATAATTGAAGCGGCATCCCAGTGAGTAAAACTAACCAGTTAAAAAAAATTATTTGTTTTTACAGAGAATGTAGGTCACATGGTGTTCATCCTCAGCAGATCCACCAGAACTGAAAACATAATTCATAACAATTCATTTTCTTTACAGGGAAACTACTATGCATAAACCTTTCAAGACTCTGCAACTGGCATAATATTCACTGTATGAGCTTATATTATATAGTTACTATATAGTAACAGCTTATATATTTCAATAATTTGCAATAATCTTCAGTGATATTCTGGTTAAAACTGCATAATTATTAGTAGTAGTTCACTCCCTTACTAGTGTTGTTCATGGTTAAGAAGACTTGATTTGATTTGAAATGCCTTTGGAGAAAATGAATGAGAAAAAATCATTCCTAAACAAGAAAAGTGGTGTATGTTTGCTCTTTTTGTTGAGATTTACATGATACTGGAGCCTCGACTCCACCGAGAGTAACAGTTTTACTTCTACAACACAGAAGAAAGGCTATACTGATGCAAATGTTATGTATCACACATGCATACCAGCGAGCGCACACACACACACACACACACACACACACACATATATATATATATATATAGACAGGCAAATATACTCACATATAAACCATCACCCTTCCTTGTCTTAGTCAGCAGCACTGAATTTTGCTGACTGCTCAAAAATGCAGGAAAGAATATTAACGACTGTCTGATGCCCTGCCCACTGTCAGTCAAACACCTCCCACCGCTTCCTTCATAGGGAATACACACATTACAGTATGACTAGACTATTAAGATTATCTATTTATTTAGTCATACTAAAAGTAACAGTTAGTCATTTGATATTTTAAAACCTAATCATATCACACGCGTCAAAATGTCAAAATAAGATAAACGCTTACTGGAATGTGCAGTTGGGAAGTTACAAAAAAAATAAAATAATATATATATATATATATATATATATATATATATATATATATATATATATATATATATACACATATACACATATACATATATATATATATATATATATATATATATATATATATATATATATATATATATATATATATATACACACACACACACACACACACACACACACACACACACACTTAAAAATAAAGCTGCTTTACGATGCCATATTGTTACGATGCCATGTTTTACAAAAGGTTCTTTGTGGTGAAAGAAGGTTTCTCAGATTATAAAAAGGATGGTTCTTTGACTGAATGGCTCTTTGTGGAACCAAAAATGGATCTTCTATGGCACTGCTTTTTTGGTCACTATTTCATGTAGATATTTCTTACTATGGTATTTAGAATAAAATCGAGATAAATAAAGTTTAGAAAGGTCATGAGCATTGTGACATTGTGATATTACTGACTTTATCTCTCCCCCTTGGTAACGGTTTGAGTCATTTTACATTTCAAACAGCACTTTTGTGTCTAGGTTACACTAAAAACAGTATCTTCTCGTCCCGCTTTCATAAAGAGCACTCTCTGTTTCTGTTTCCCGTAATTCAGCAGCTGAGAAGGGCTGCAGGCTGCTGTTTCTCTCTCATCTTTCTGACGAATTACAGAAGTGTAATGGTTAAATGGCAGCTGACCACAAACAGTCAGATCTATACCACTTGTATTTGTTCCTTTACGAAACAAGTCAAGGGTATTATTAACATGCTAACAATGCTAAGTGATATGGCGTATGGCGTGGAGGGTATATTTTTGTTATACACAAATTAAACCAAACACAGTTTGCACAATGTAGATTTTTAGTGTCTTAGTCTTTTTTTCACAAACATTTTTATATATAGACATTTAAAAATAGATATTTTCATCCGCTAATCAATCGAGTACACAACAAAAGTATAAACTGAGTATAAGCTGTACTTCTGTCCCTCAGAGCCTCAGTGTTGTTGGACTACTATGGTTATTGCACAGTACACTGAAGTAAGATCATTTCATAATATCACAAACATGAAAAACATACAGGAGCTTTGATTTCCCACTAACAAAATTACCTTCACCACTTCTAGGCCGATTTGTGCAGATACAGTGTGTGTGTGTGTGTGTGTGTGTTCCTGGGGGCTTTCGGTCTTTAAAAAATTCATAATGTCAAGTTCATCTGTCCATTCACATTAGCAGCTGTGTTTATATTACTAAAGGAACGGTTACAAATGTCAACCTCAGCTTTCCCTCACATTCTAATTCACACACTATATTTGTTTTACTATTGATTGCATTTTTAAAAAGCAAGACATTTTGGACCTCAACAGTCAGAAAACGTTCTTTAAAAAAAAATCATTATTATTATAACATGTATACTAGGGATGCATGATTAATCAGCTGATTTTTGATTATTTTAAAGCCATCAGCATATCAGAAATACAGTGAAAAGGGCAGATACCGAAGGTTTATTAACTAACTGCATGGAGACATGTAAAATTAGCTCATTTCAAATTTTATACCTGCTACAGGTCTCAAAATAGTTGGGACGGGGGCATGTTTGAAGATGTCTGGGCATCAAGGTTATGAGTTTCTGGAGTTTTGGTGTTGGAATTTGGTTTCTTGGCTGATATATTTTCCAGCTGCTGAAGAGTTTGTGGTCATCTTTGATGTATTTTTGTTAAATGATGTGCCAAATGTTCTCTATAGGTGAAAGTTCAGGACTGCGGGCAGGTCAATTCAGCATCCAGACTCTTCTACTACGAAGCCATGCTGTTGTAATAGCTGCAGTATGTGGTTTTGCATAGTCCTGCTGAAATACACAAGGCCTTTCCTGAAATAGATGTCATCTGGAGGGGGGCATATGTTGCTCTAAAACCTTTATATTCAGTATCTTCCAGCCTTCATAGTGCCTTCCAAAACATGCAAGCTGCCCATACTGTATGCACTTATGTACCCCCATACCAGCAGAGATGCTGGCTTATGAACTGAACGCTGATAACACGCTGGAAACTCTCCCTTCTCTTTAGCCAGGAGGACATGGCGTCAGTGATTTCCATCAAGATCGTCAAATTTGGAGTTGTCTGACCATAGAACCATTTTCTACTTTGAAACAGTCCATTTTAAATGAGCCTTGGCCCACAGGACACGCTGGCGCTTCTGGACCATGTTCACATATGGCTTCCCTTTTGCATGATAGAGCTTTAGTTGGCATCTGCAGATGGCACGGCGGATTGTGTTTACCGACAGTGGTTTCTGGAAGTATTCCGGGACCCATTTAGTAATGTCAATGATAGAATCATGCGGATGAGTGATGCAGTGTTATCTAAGGGCCCGAAGACCACTGGCATCCATCCAACAAGGGTCTTCGGCCTTGTCGCTTACGCACAGAGATTCTCCAGTTTCTCTGAATCTTTTGATGATGTTATGCACTGTAGATGATGAGAATTGCAAAGCTTTTGCAATTTGACATCGGCACTCTTTCACAGATTGGAGACCCTCTGCCCGGCTTTACTTCTGAAAGACTGATCGCATTAATGTAGCTATTATGGGTCATGGATGTACAGCAGCGCCACCAACCGGAAGTAGAAAGTATTGCATTTTGAAAAAATCTCATTTATGTTTATGAAAGAATAAAACTTAAAAATATATATTTGCTTTATTTATGCTTTTTTCCCAGTTAATTTTGACCCCCAAATAGCAATACAGTAAACAAGTATACACACTTAGGCACAATGTGTACTTCACACACTTCACACACACACTTTGGCAAAGTGTGTACTTTACTCTCTCTAAACACACTCTATCAGCCTTGTTTTCTTCTGGGTCTATTATTCTTGCACGATCTCCCACGATGTTTTAACTCCCTCGTGTAGTTTCCTTAGGCAAAGTGTGTTTAACGGTCAATTTTTATTTTGTCTTAAAGTAAAATGAAAATATGAATTAATATTACCATAAACTGGTTCAACAAAATGCTAACTTATTAACAGGACGGACTGAATAAGACAACTATTTTGTGCACAATAGCATAAGTGTGCAATAGTACTGTGTAAGTTGGAGACAGTTTTTGATATTCGATTCACATAATCAATCAGATTTTAACATTTTATTTCAGTATTTTTTTTTTTTTTTTTAAGGTTACTATACATCCTGCTCAGTCGTGTAAAGTAATATAACTGGCAGATGTTTTCCATGCACAGTGCACTGGTGCAGTTCATCAATAATCAAATGTAATAATAATAACCAATAATGAAAATTATCGACAACTGATTAGTTGGATAAGCAATAGTATTCGCTTAGGAAAGTTTTGTGACGTCATTGCCCATTTACATATATTTTATCGAAGTCACGGCAAGTGTTCATCAGAAATCACAAACTCACTCACTAAAAATGAAAGACTTCAGTTTGTTCTGTTGCTACAAATCGGTGAACGGCCCTTGAGAAGCTACTGAATGAAGTTCCTGGTGCACACAAACGCTAGGCTCAGTGGCGCTTACATAACCACAAACACACACCCCTATGGTCAGCTCAAAGTTCTCCCGCTCGCCGCAGATGGCTGACCTTTGACCTGTCAGTGCACAGCAGCCAGTCACGCAGCACACTGCTGACACAGATAATGAAAACACACACAAACACTCCACCCAGGACAAGCTTCATGACAATGACTTATTGGTGAACTGTCAATGGACTCTTGCTTCACAGTAATATAACACTACGGCTCTAAGAGAGTACCTAATCCTTAAAGGGACAGGTAACACATTTATGTATGACTTTCTCTCTCCAAAAAAAGATATTCCAAAGATTGTGCTGGTTGTTCTATGCCATACAATTACAATTAGCGTGTGAATGAGATTCGTGTGTGAACTATGCCTTTAAGTCCAGACATGATCATAAGACTGAGAGGGCCTCTAGATGCTTTATGACATGAACGTTGATAATTTGGCAGTGTTTAGTATTTTATGTTCTGAACTTACATAATGTGTCCATGAATGATTTTAGTCATGCAGAGTATCTGTAAATATCAGGCACATTTTCATTCAAGAGAACCTGGACTTGGTTATTCATTTGTTGAAGATGGTTTTCTATTCATCTCTATTTTAGGTTAATCGCTGGATTTTTAAACAACTCCATACAGTTTGACAAGAATTACAGGTTACAGAGGCATTGGTGATGAGGTCCAGACTTTTTTTTTTTTTTTTTAAAGAATAATTTTATAAGAGTATATTAGAAACGTTATAACATTTGGACAAAATTAGCATTATTTTTAGCATCATTTTTAACTTTCTGATTAAGCATTTTATATATTCTTTTTAGATTTTCAGTTTTTATTTTATTGTTAGTTTTAAAGTAAATTTTGTTGGGTGCTTTTGTCATTTTATTAGTTTTTTTTCTATGTAACTTTATTTTTATTTCAGTTGTAGTCCTTTTAGTTTATCGGCTTAAACTAAGTTGACTTCTTTGCGAAGCTAAGTTAGTATATTTTTAGTAAACAGTATCACATTTATGAATGTATCATATATTTTTTTTTTCAAACACACCGAGTTCTGTGATTTAGTGAATGCTCAGAAGCTGTTGAGTGGTGTCATCTGTTGCGGTGTAGTTGGGGTGTTAAAATACAGCCGTCGCTTAGTAAACTAATTAGTATTGCATTTCAAATTGCTGTAGTGGAGACATTAAAAAGAAAGAAAAAAATCCATCAAAAGCATACACACAAAAAAAAATAATTGATACGACTGTGCTAACATCAGCCTCACCCACACACTGTACACACACGACAACATGCTCACTCACACACACACACACACACACACACCAGCAGTCAGTCCTTTCCCAGACACCAGGCCTCCGCTTCTGTAATTCACTTGCTATGTTGCTGCTGCTTTGTTTCACAACACTGTCACATCCAATGAGATTCTCTCCCTGTGCTGGCTTCCTGCCACTCAGTGAGAACAGCACACGGTAGAGACCCTCTCGCTGTCGCTCAGACCCCACCCTCCCCTCCATCAGCTTTACTTATCAGTGTCTGGCCACGAGTCACACACACTGAGCTCTTTACTACAGGGTAATTCCACGGCCTAATCCACAGAGGCTATAATGCAAGGATTAGAGCTGCAAGGCATTACGATCTGAATAGCACACTTCCAACGCTTCTCTATTCACCTGCCTGTACTCTCTCTCTCTCTCTCTCTCTCTCTCTCTCTCTCTCTCTCTCTCTCTCCCTTGTCTTTCTCAGTTTCAATAATTACACATCCTGCCTTGACAAAACCATTCTGGTGATATCAGATAGTAATATAAAGCCCAGCGATCCAGCACCAACAGTCAGTCGCGAGTGTGTATGTGCACACATGTGCGAGGCCATCGGGGGCCTGCCGATTCAATCCAAACCACCATGAGATTTCACCACTCTGACAGCAAAACATTTTAGCCTTCCCATGCTCCCCTACAAACAGTTTGTTAACATTACAGCCTCGAAACGACCGGAAAAAAGGTCACAAACCTTTCGGAAACCCTTTTTCTGTCACTTTCAATGAAGACTCTTATATAACAGCACCACGGTAGTTCTGAAACCGCAGGAAACTAACGCTGAACCGACCCGCACAGTAATCACATTGGCGCTGGGACGTACAACACATGATACGACTGATTCTGCAGACAAAACCTGTTTCACAAAGAGCTACCCAGTGACCTGAACATGCATGTCATGTGACCCACCTTGTGATTTTTATCAGGAAGGGTATTTGAGACCTGCACGCCTGGGGTGGAAATGCTTTTCATAGTCCGTTTGTTGTGGAGTTGTTTTTTATTTGTCGATATGGTCACGTCCTGTAAATCTAGACACCAAAAGTGTGTGTATGTGGACAGCGGACACGCTCTTGCTGCTGATACTTAACACACACTGGGTCTGGATATCTGCTGAGATGTGAAGCCTTCCGGTGCCAGGCCAGCCTGAAAACTTTCCCAAATCCCAGGAGGGCGAACGCAGACTCTCTTCAGCCACTGCTGAAAACCCAGAGAGCTGCGTTTATGTGTGTGTCTTTGGAAAGCAGTGACATCCTGAAGAAAGAACAGAGATGTCTACTGTAGCGTAGTAATATTGGTGGTAATTAATAATATTCCCATCCAAGGAATGTTGAAGACTGCATAAAAATATGGGGAAACAAATGGCTTGGCAAGTTGATAAAACTACCTCCAGGTTTTCTATGAATTATATGCAACAAAATAATGCATGGTTGAAATCACAACATGCCAAAAATAAATTTATTGAATGAACGAACAAACAAACTATTTATTTAATTAATAAATTAAACACAAATGTTAAAATGTTTGGGGTTAGTATGATTTTTAAATGTTTTTGAAAGAGGTCTCTTATTCTGCATTTATTTGATCAAAAACGAATTTAAAAGAACAGATTTTTTTTTTGAATACACTCTTAAAAATAAAGGTTCTTCAAAGGTTTGTTCACAGCGAAGCCATAGAAGAACCATTTTTAGTTCCAAAAAGAACCATTCAGTCAAAGGTTCCTTAAAGAAAAACTCTTGCCTTCTTACCCTATTATAAACTGAAAACCTTCTTTTGCCACAAAAAAAACCTTTTGTGAAACAGAAAGGTTCCTGGGATATTTATGGAACCATTTATACGAAAAAGATTCTTCTATGGCATAGAAGCACCCTTATTTTTAAGTGTCAGTGTATATATTAAAATGTAATTTAATCCTGTGATGTAAGCTGTATTTTAAGCAGTCATTTCTCCAGAACACTGATTTAATATAATTACATTAATTGACCCGCAAACATTTTATATACTGTTTCATGACCCCTAAAACACAAGTTTATGATTACTTTGTAGAAAATGTGTTAAATCCCCATGGACTCATTTGGCAAAAAGTTAATTTTGGACCTTGTAACTCAACTGAACAGTCAACCTCAGGGTAAACAGATATAAGACTCCTGAGAGGTGCCAGGGATCAGGGCTGGAGAACCCCGGCTGGAGTTTCACCAATGACCCCGCTAGTTTCCACACACCATATCGGTTGCAGCTCATAACGTTCAGTTTCCAGCCCACACAACACGTTAACAGATTCAAATACAAGAGGAAAAGTGGCCCAAAATAGCTCTTCCCTGCGTACACTTACTCTCTATAAACCGCAGAATACACACCCATTTCACACACAATGTAACACACAAGCGTGTAAAGGCATCTTACCCACACACGCACATAAAAACACAAGGTGACACACTCCCACACAAACATATATCTCCTTGACAGTCCATTCTGAAGATGAAAGACTGAAAGTGGGGCAGATGATGACAAGAAAAAATGAAAAAGACTGCAGTGGTAGAAATGAAAGGACCCCCCCCCCCCCCAGCGCAAACACACACATAAATACATCAACACAGATCCTCTTCATTATAGTGTCTCATTCAAATCCGCATCACCTGGGGGAACGGCCCAGTCAGCCCTGCAGAACCACAGAGAAGCACCGGGATAATTGATAAGTGACTGAGGGAAAGATATGGGGTCTTTTAATTAACTATAAGAGAAAAGCTGCACAATTTTAAGTAAAGCAGCAGTGGTTACTGAAAAGCCCTTAAGAGGAATTCCCAGATTAAACTCCAGCGCTTCATGTCTCTTCAACTGACCCATTTATTTGGAAAAAATGATCAGAAACAGAAATACTATCACCTGACCCCCAGAGATTAGTTAACATGATTAGACTGCTGTTAGAGAACAGAAATAAACCAAGCAAGAGTGGAGAGCTGTCATGTCTTGAAACACAGCCATTAGTTAGCTCTTACATTTACATTCATGCATTTAGCAGACGCTTTTATCCAAACTTACAGTGCATTCAGACTATACTTATAGCTTAATAACTGTATTTAGAAAATTAAAAACACCATGTATTATGAATTATGATGATGTATTTCAGCTTTGACACAGCAATAAAAAAAAATATTAAACAATAAAAAGCATGGAACATATTAATAATAATAATAACAATACACAACAATATAATTATATTTCTATTTTTTTTATTTTCATTAAATTACTTTTATGCAAAGTTGCTTTGTCATCTAAAGCACAATTAATATTTTTATCGTATTTTTATTTGGCTTTGATATAATATTAATACAATTATTGGAAAAAATGTTTATTTATAATTTATCCCATTACTTTTATGCAAAGTTGCTTTGCTTCAGTCAAAAGATAATTTGCATTATTATTATAATTATAATTACTACTACTACTATTATTAATTTTAAAGTTGTTTTTCAAAACTGTTACATTTAAATTGCTCATATGAGAATGAATGGTTATGAAAAGGAAACGGGAACAATTTTGCAAATATGTTTCTTTTGGTCATTTCTGCTTTAAAGGAAAGTGGAGTCACTGTCTTGATGTTATTCTTTAAATATCTATAGATAACAAATAACTAATCTAAAACTTTAGGTAGCGATCTTCAATAACCAACAATAATCTTTAGTTGCCCAATTCAAAATTTAAAGCATCTGTGACTTAGCACATGAGATGTGGTTCCTCTAAAAAATAGTGAAGCTGAATGTTTTTTTTTTAACACACCAAACAAGAACAAAAATCATGTTTTCCAAAAAATGAATACAGAATGCTTACTGAAAGGTCTGAATTATCCTCTGAGATTTAGGAAATTGGAGTAACCATGGGAAGTTGGTGTAACAATGTGTAATTCCTTTACAATGTATTACAAAATCTGCCCTCAGGCTTAAGAGATTAAACATCCCCACCGACAACAACAACAAGTCCACCGCTTCCTAAGCTAGAACAGTCACGATTGAGAAATATTACTATTGATGGAACAATCACGAGCTACACTTGACTGTGAGGATTCAGTGAAACCTGCTAATCTAGCAACTTTTGAGCAGATAGAGCGAGGACTACAGCACGTCATCTGCCGAAGTTTTTTACAGAGAAAACAAAAACTATTTGGAAACAGTTATGTTCCCTTTGCTTTGGACTTGAAAGTTTGAAGGCTCGGCGGCGAATGGGAAAGAATGCCTTTGTGCTCAAAGTATCCTATCCTTGAAATTGCGAGTCTACCGTATAATGTTTCTCTAAGGGTGGGTTCCTGTCAGAGGAGCTCAAAAAGTACTGCCTCTGTGAAGTTGCTCAAAGCCCCAAAAATACAGTGCTATTCTGTGTTCCACAGCACACTCATATTTTACCCCACTGTCAGCGGATGAGAGCGAATGCCAGAGCTCAGCTTCAACGTTGAAGTAACTAATATGAATAGGTTGCTGGGAACACAGGCCACATGAATCAAATCATTTCCCAACAGGAAAAAGAAGAAGCCCTCAGCCCCTTTCTGGTATGCCTTTCCTGATGTAATCTCCAGAACAACACAAGCACGCTCAACTAGACGACCGTCCTCTCGATAATGACCCCGGCCACAGCGTAGACTCCAGTCAAATCAAGTTCACGAACATGCAAGGTTACAACTCTTCAGGCAGTGTCAACTAGACATTTTCTGACAGCTGGTTATGCATCACATACTGACATTTACTAGAACCACAATTGCATTGAATGTGGGTTGGTGTCAGAACGGCTTGGTTTAGAAACAAGTACCGTGACATGCATGGCTAGTGCTACATTCAGTCATACCATGACATCTTTATGCATTTATGTAGCGTTTTTGCTAAAATGGAAGTACTGAAAGCTTGGTACGGCCTTGTCATGTTACATTAGCCTAACTAGGTGGATCCAGGGTGAGCTTGATTTTGCCAAGTAGGACAAGCTCTTGGCTCAACATCATTTGTTGGTCCTGGAATATTTAAACATATGCATCTCTAACCCCAAACCAAACCCTTAACATTATCTACCCCTAAAATCAATGATAAGAATGTGGTGGAAGACCCAAGCCCACACTAACCATTTAATCTGATTGGTTGGTGGGAATGCCATTCCAGTCCTGGCTACCGCACATTCACTGTATTTACTACACCCAATATGAATTTCCATTCTGCCCTTCAAACGGAGTGCATCAATGGAACGTGCATGCTGGGACAAGCAGACCTCTTTGAAT
Source organism: Carassius auratus (assembly GCF_003368295.1). Classification (NCBI taxonomy): domain Eukaryota; kingdom Metazoa; phylum Chordata; class Actinopteri; order Cypriniformes; family Cyprinidae; genus Carassius; species Carassius auratus. The sequence goes on along the minus strand of NC_039261.1, from coordinate 13,290,523 downwards.
CTGCATTAAGAAACAAGTGTTGTTCTGCAGATGTCACAGACAGCTGACATTTCAGGAACAAGGCTCATCAGACAGCCGCACATCCTCATGCCGTGTACTACAGCAATCCCCTTCTCCGTATGATTTTTGAGATGGTGGCTTTGGTTGGGTAACCATTGCGAGAAGAGTACAGTAAACAAATAGATATTTGGATTTCATGTGCAGTAGCTTATGGTAAATATTCTCAGTCACTGCTGACACCTGGGATACCGCTTTACACGGTGGCCTTCGGATTAACCTCATTCATCTGTGACAGGCCTCATCAGTCCACTGCCTGCTGCTCATTCAACCTGCAAACCTCCCCGTCCCAAAGCTGCTTCACCACGCTGACAGCTGTTGACTCTGTGCAAGAGACGGCCTATTTAGCAAGAACCTTCAAAATGATCATTGACAGGATTTTAGCCAAGATATAAAATGTGAGCAAATAGATTTTTACATTTTGCATGTGCAAAAGTTAATGCCACAATGTTAAGGTGTAATTCAGATTACTAGCTGGTTGGTTGATTACTGTCAAGAGAGCCCACCCTCAAGTTTCTATTATATGATATTTTGTGTCCCTCTTTGAAGTGGTTGTTTTATGGATGTACAACACAATTAGTTGATATTAGATGTATATTAGATGCAAATTATTGGATTTCATTTATTGGCCATTATTGGATTTCAAACTGTTCATGTTACTTTCCACTACTTTAAATGTAACTTACTTTTTCATTCACTTAATGCTTAGCTGATCTTCAAGGAAATACAAATGCTTTAATATCAGTGCAACCCTAAAAAAAAACATTTTTCACCAGTTTTATCATCTTCCAGGAAAAAAAAAATGTCAGATTGCTCAGAAAATGAATTACACACCGCTCCTCAATAAAGAATGATTTGAGATTGGCCTACTACGTTTGTGGCATGAACATGTTACAAGTGAAGTTTAATATTTTTATTCAGGTTCCTAAGGTTAAAAGCTGCCTGATTTTGAAGTTGCGCATGTGACGCATTTCAAACTTAAATGGGATATTAAATAAAGGATGGGTTTTTATTTTAGCAGATCCTCTCCATCTCTCTCGCTCACAGCTAACTATCAGTTTAAGGGAAGTGGTTAAGGATACCTTGCCCAAGCCATCAAACTGACGTCATCAAAGAAGGAATGCCATTTCACAGCTGAAGCAAATTTTCAGACACTAATTAAAGATTACCAACACAAACACTTGTTTTCAGTGGATTAATTTGCACGGATTAACGCTTCACCTCAAGACTAGCAATGTGCGCTAATAAAGTCAATAGTGTCAATTCTGATTTAAACATGGACAAAAGTAATAGCGCCTACTAATAAAAAGCACTACTAATCAAACATTAGCCAATGGAAAACAGACAGATTATAGTTTCACGATACAACTAACAGCTGTTAAATAAGACTCATGAGATCTGTGATCTTCTCCAAATGATTTGAGTGCTGTATGATGCTAATGAACACACTCAGTTGTTCTCAATGTGCCCACGTTGAGAATTTATGTTTTAAGTACCTCTGGCTGACTCAGACACACATTGTTGGAGGGATTGATGGAAAAAGACAAAGAAAAACATGGAGTGGTAGAGATGTGAGAGGGAGGAATGCTTGTCTGGCTGCCTCCTCTGAGAGTCTCTCTGGAAAGATTGTACGGGATAACTCCACGAGAGGAGGGGAGCGCCTCTCCCTCCAAAAACTGGCATGTCTCCACTGCTCCAATGACATCACTTAAGAGGGGAAATGGGACGGAACTGGGACGGCCCTTCGCTTGTTTTATCTCAGCACGCAGTATTTTGATTTGCGTCAGCCTGGTTTTTCTCTGGTGCGTCTCCCCTTTGTCAAAACCACACTTTGTCTATTCAAGGCCAGCGTTAACTTCAGGAAATTCCTTCAACGTACTGTAACTGCACTAAGTACAGCTTGTAGTAAAGTCCCTGCACCCTGCCCAAAAGCTCCGGGTTCTTTCCACCAAATCCACCAAGGTGAGCATTTGCTAGGGACTTCACCTGAATAATACAGCGTGCATAATAAGGAAAGACTATAGCATGCCAAACATAACAGTGGTAAGGGTGGATTTCGGTATTCCACAGATTGTTTGTATCCATGCAGTTTTCCTGTTATTGAATTCCTCTCTCGGTGCATATCCTCCTTCGTGCTGGAAATATTCAATCCTTGATACCCACTGTGAGACCCATGATGCTTGGCAGGTCCCACTACATCCCTCTCACCTGGCAAGGTGGAGTCATCTTCCGGTATACCCACCTCAGTGGGCCGGATTCATTTAATACTCATAAGAATGCCTTTCTAACTTCACAATTAACTTAAGAATATTCTTTAGAACAATATTAAGAAAGAAAAAAAACATTCTTATGACAAAATAATTTTAACTGCTGAAAAGACTGTGCTTGAAATCATTGCAAATAACTCCAACTTGACATAAATCGCTAAGAAGTTTTATGATTTTTTTTATGTAGTTTCAGCATGCACACACAGAAACAGGATGCATTCACTGGAGAGAGAGAGAGTGCAAGAAAAACGGATGAATGCAATGGTGTTTTGTCTTGAGAAGGCTTTTAAATATAACTATTTAAAAACAGAAAGAAAATATTTGCATTTTAGATGCATTTAAGTTCCTAGAATTGCACTTTAGGAACGTTTCTTACAAACTTCTTATGTCAGCATCATAGTCAAACATCTTGGGTCACTTTCAAACCACACAGCTTAATATCAGTAAACACTGCAAATTCAAGTTTTTCACATTTGACACACTTGCAACCAATGTGAAATCCATGCTGGGAAATTTTTCACCTCATGTGTCCCTTGCACAAAATTCGCAAACATATGGATTCCTATTGAGATTATTTTACCTGTGGAATTTCTTGCTTCTTTGGAGTTTAACTTAAGACATTTTCTAACAGCTTGTCACTCAGAGGAGCTTAAACCTGCAATCCCTCCCAGTACTGCATGAAATGTGAGGGCGGACAGAAGTATGCGTTGTGGTTGAAGAACACTTGGTGGTCCTATTTATCTGAATAGTTGCATCAGAAAGGATGGTATCTTTGCTCCACGAGAATTGTCTTCATTTGTATGTTCTCTGCCTCAGGGCTTATAACAAGCTGGTCAAATGCTTCCAGCTGCCCTTTGTTTATGAACTATATGCAAAACAGTTCAAAACAAGCTAAATTTATTGCCATTTCAAAATGTAATACATATCAGATGGAACGGAGAGGAGAAACAGAGATGAGGTATTCAGCCACATAATGCTCTATTATTTAGCCATTTTCATACTAAAAGAATTGCTAGTGACATGAAACATGAGACAGACAGTAAGGAGCCTAAAAATAGGTGGGTAATTTTTCCCTCCCATGTTCCTCATTACAAATAAGGCAATTCTAGTGCCAAACTACATAGCGAATGCCATTAAATATAAATGAAGGCCAACTGTGGGGATAAAAAGGTTGAGACACATGAATGTACACTTACACTGCAAAGAGGTCTAGCTTTGTGCGGTACCTCAATAATTGATGCATAATTCTTTTGCTATATATGTTGAGAATAAGGCTCTTAGACTGTCGATTTTCTGAGGGCTGGTACATTAAGAACCATAAACCTCCTGCACAATCATGACCTGCAAAACAGACAGCTGAAAGGAATACTTCTTCAATAAATAAAAATTATGTCATCATTTATTAGCCTTTGTGTTGTTCCAAACCTTTATAATGTTTATAAAACAGAAAATTAGATGTTTAGCAGAATGATAAAGCTGCCTTCTTCCATTCACTGAAAACGAATGGTGACAATGGTTGTCAAGAAAAATTTTGGACAATAAGGACATCAATTTCAATTTTCAAGATTCAAAAGGACGGCAAAATATTGGAAGAGTCTTTAATAATGCTTTTATGGTGCCTTTTTATGTATTTTAACTATTTTTTAATATATTTTTTGACTATATTTTTAAGTGAATAGTCTCCATTCACTTTCATTGCATGGAAAAGAGCAGCACGGATATTCTCCTAAATATCTACTTTTCTGCTTTTCTATACGAGTCTAGATGAATAAATGATAACCAAATTTCCATTTCTGGTGAACTATCCCTTTAAGGAGGCTCCAAAAACAGATGCTACTTAAAGCTTTCAGTAAAAGGCCTATTCCACGACGAGCTTTAAGAGGATTTTCATCGTGTTCTAAACCAGCTGCAGATGAGCGTAAAGCTTCGCTGTTCTTTGTTGCTTTCATGGTGACAGAGGCATCAATAGTGGCTCTACTGTCTGGATGTACCCAGAGGGAGCAGCAAGCATACAGATCCCCACGCCAGAGGAGGACAGCAGCCCATAGAGGGGTCATCGATCCCCACACTGACACAGAGCCGCTACACTATTCACACTCTGCCATTCGGAACATCAGCCATCAATTCCTTCTATATCTGAACCTATCTTCACTACAAAGCCTTAGATCAGCTGACTGACAAGCACAGATTCTGCTTTCATGGACACCTGGTAAGCTGCTACTTTCGAGGTAGGCAGACATTATCACAACGTGTTACAGAATCTGAGTAGGAAGCAAAATATGGAAAATCAAACAAATAAACAGGGAACAGCCTGATAAGCTTGAACAAGTGGTTAAGCATAATTCAATATTCCTGCATCCCTTTCACCCAGCCTTTGATTTATGTATGCATGGTATATGGAAAATAATAGATTAATTTGCATAAAAGCAACCACAACCTGAGTCATAAGCTTTATATTTGTTGTGCAATTACATTAATGTTAATGATATACAGCACTGGAATGAGCAAAATCATTCATTTTGATCTAAGTCTGCATGATTTATCAAAACATATCGACATATTGATCAATATCGCAATATGGCTTTGAGTTTTAACTTGGATCTTTTAATGAGTATACACCTAATTGTTTTCATGTTTTCCCAAATTGATCAACCAAAAAAGGTCTTCATAGAGAAAAGTAATGGTTTGACTTTTTATGCAGATACACTTCATAAAAATAAACTGACCACCTGGCCAAAAAAAAGCATTGCCTTCTGAAATCAATGAAGGTATCATTGAGAATTTTCCCACTCTTAAATTGACTAAGTTTTTCAAGTTGAATTCAAAATCACGATATTTCCGACTCTGAGGCCACATAAGGCCATTAAACATGATTTTAAAAGGCTTCAAAATGACTCCCAGCTGCCCAGAAACCACATGCGCGTACAGTTTGTTACTCTCCCGGCTGCAAAGCCTGGATATGTCATGAATTCTGGAGGCCTGAATGTGATTTATTCATGTGAGTGCTTTATTTTTAACTATGCTTCTAGATGGATGAAGAGATTTACTGATGATCCTGAAGCGCCACACTTTGACAAAAAGAATAAGGGGAAAAAATCAGCAACATTCACTCAACAATGAACAGTTTCAAGCACGTTCACGTTCATCGCATTGTTCCATTGAAAAATAAAAAGCTTCAATTCAGGCTATACATAAAGCCGTCATGGGGAGTCTAGAGGAAGACGAGCAGCCTGCACGCTGACATCCACTCATTTGAGAAAGGAATGTTTTTCATCTCAATATCAAAAAAGCTCTTGAGCGCTGGAGTACAAAAGCAGGTTGGGGATGTGTACTGCGCCCATGGAAGGGAGAGCAAATGAATAGAGCTGAGAGATGAAAGAAAAGGGCTATAAAGGTCTGGAAACAGCATTGCTCAGTCGATCCCGTTCCCCTCCTATTCTTTGCTGTCTGCTTCCTACCAAATACTCTCTCCCTACTGTGAGACTTTGACACTGTGAAAGGGCACTGAACTTCTGTAGACTCCCTTTACACTTGTACTCCCATACGATCACAAGTGGACTGAGATAAATACAGGCATAAATCTGGTCTCTCAAATCACATTCTGAGCTGAAAACACGTGACTACATTGCATTGGTAGCAGTAAACTCTCATCCATTCCGAGACGTCACAGAGAGCGGTGATGGACCGGCTACTCACCTGTCAATCATCCAGTGCACAAAAAATTATTTTGAATGAAATTAAATGAAAATTCATCCTATCTATTTTCTTATTGTTAACAATTCATCTATGCATGTTAAAAAATTTTATCTCAGAATTTTTAATCAAAATGTCATTACTGGATCTTCAGGTGAAATGTCTAACCCTACTAAACCTACACAATAATGTAAACAAGAGCAAATGTGAATTTATTGAAGCAAAAATTGCATTTCTAGCCTGCTTTTCCAAGTCTTTTTTTCTCTTTTTTTCTGACTTTTATTAGGGCTCAAGCCTGGAGGGCGAGAGCCCTATTGTTTTCCTTAGGATTATTTGTTATTAGGGCTCAAGCCCAAAGGGCGAGAGGCCTATTGTTTTCCTTAGGATTATTTTTTATTATTATTATTATTATTATTATTATTATTATTATTATTATTTTTTTCCAACGTCTCGGGGGCTTTTGGGGCCCTTAACGTGCTTAAAAAGTCTTGAAAATTGGCACACAGATTGGAACCTGCGGCCATTAGGGCCGGGCAGAGACTGATACACGGGCGTGGCACAGGGGCTCTACAGCGCCCCCTGGAATATGGAGGGCCATATATCATACACTCTTGCTCGTAGACGTATGAAACTCGGTACACATATAAATCTCATCAATCCAAACAACTTTTGTATTGCATATCATAGGCTCCGCCCAACAGGAAGTTGGCTATTTAGGGTTTAGTATTCAAATTTTTCGTCAAAGTTGTGGGTGCTTTTGGGGTCCTTAACATACTCAAAAACTCTTGAAAATTTGCGCACACTTTGGAATCTGTGGCCTTAAGGAGCCTGCAGAGGCTGGGACCCGGGCGTGGCACAGGGGCTCTACGGCGCCCCCTGGAACACAGTCAGAAATGTTGATGTATAGTTCACACATACTTGCACATATTCATAAGAAACTCAGTACACATATAGATCTCATTGTGCCGAAAAACTTTCGTATTGCATGTCATAGGCTCCACCCAACAGGAAGTCAGCTATTTAGAGTTATGTAAAAAGCGCATGCTCTGGAATTTGAAATACTTGTCATAGGTTTTTTTCTCGATTGCCGCCAAACTCGGTCAACATGATCTCAAGACACTGGGGATGAAAAATTGCCAGGGGATTTTTGATATCTCGAACGGTTTGCTCGTGGCGAGGCGTTGAAATTATGGCGAGAAATGAGAAACAGGAAGTGTCTAATATCGTCCACATACATTTCCTGATTTTAATCAAACTTCATCAGATTATTCGTTGTATGATGTCGATCGCATATATGTGACTATTAGGAGTCAAAGTTATAGCGCCACCAACTGGCAGAAGGAAGTGTGTCATTTTCAAAATGATTTGAATTCAGCATCTTATTATTACTCGATTTGCTTCAAACTTCATCAGAATAATGTTAAAACACAGCCGATATAAATCTGCAAGGGGGATATTGATATCTAAAAAATTGTTGGCGTGGCAACATGTCAAACTGGAATACTTCTCAGGTGATTTTGAGGCAAATAACATACTTAGAATTTCACAAAACTCTGAACACACATCAGTATTTCTGATAGGAACTTAAATTGTGAATGGATTTTGGATAGCTTGAATGGTTTTGCCGTGGTGATTTTTTTAAATGACCTTACAAAGGGAATCATTATTGTATTTTTAAATTGCAGCTTCCAAACACGTCAAAGAATTTTTTCATACAGATGAAAAAGTCATTCTGAGGAAATATGCATAGTTTCACGACTTTACAACACTGTATGGATAACAGAAAATTAAAAAACTCTCAGACATCTCATCTCACTCTGTCCCTCTGTTTGAGTATGTGTGCTTAGACTTCCATTGTCTGAGAGAAATTGCGCCCCTACAGGTTCAATTCCCGGACTTTTACTTTCACTTTTAAATCGGTTAAAAATACAAATAAATACTTAGATTTAATTCACACTGACAAGCTAAACCAACATATCTGATTATTACCGGTTCAGGGCTCATGGATAAATTATTTCTGGCCAGAGATACGTGAGAAATAGGAGAGATGAATCACCGCTGTGATCACGAGAGTCTGGAGTAAAGAGCTCAGAAAAAACTAATTTATTCCTGTTTTATAGCTTTTAAAAATAAATTATTACAGCGATATCACACAATCAACCAATTAGAACACACCAAGAGCTAAATTCAGATGTTTTTGAACTGTTTGTGTGAAAATGAAATATTTGCAGCTGCCTATCTGAAATCACCGCCTCCGATCAGCGCGTACAGTGTCGAGCTCAAAACAAACGAATTTATTCTTGTTTAAGAGCTTTTTTAAATAAAATATTACCACAAATGCACACAATAGACCCATTGTAACACTACAAGAGGTAAATGCAGGTGTTTGTGACCTGTTTAAGTGTGCAAGACTATTTGAAAGCGCGACTGGCAGAATAACATATATCTCTGGAGCTGCAGGATCCTGCATTTCGTCGTACGAACGAACACATAACGGACAAGATTATTTCAAAACACATAATAGCTTGGCGAATATAAACGAAAACAGCCACGTGAACATAAACTGGATCTACTGGATTTGAATATTAAAGTGACCACATTTACCACTTGCTTCTGTCTTCAATTTTAATCTATATAAAAAAGGAAACTCATTCGACTTGGCTGCTTTTTTAATGTGTGCGTATTTATTTATTTACCTTTTTATACATTTTGTATAATTTCATAGTTTGTGTATTACAATTATAAAAACAAAAATAAATTTAGCCACTCACATAGAAATAGCTTAGGCCTTAACCTTTTTCTGACAGTTTTAGGGATTTTTAAAAATCCTAAAAAAACCTTATTTGTGCTGCAAATAATAATTTCAAACTCATTTGATACTGACCTATGACATCCTGACATGACATGACATTATATTTATTTTAACTTACATAATCTCATGGATGTAACAGTAAATCTGTTCAGCTCACAGATCAATACTAAGCTGTAATGCAAGCAGAACTTTCACAAATGCTTATGAGTCATTTAAGGATTTGATAACACTGTAAAATAATGTCTAATTTGTTAACATTAGCAAATGCATTGATAACACTTTATAATAACTGCACTCATTAGTAAATAGTCAGTTCATGCTTTATAAAGCCTTGTCCCAATATCAATAGTCAGTAGTAAGCAGTTTATAAATACAGCTATAAATAGCTTGTCCTTGGTTTATAAGCACATTTATTAAAAAGGAGAGTAAGTTATCTTCCTATGAAAAATAAAAGATAAAAATAAACAAACAACAACACAGATTGATACAGAACTCAGAAATTTTATTGTGGATTTATGATAAAATCAGCCTGTAAATGAATTCATACTCCTCCTCATACTACTCCATACTCCTTTTTCAACATTATGCCAAAATACTGAGATGTTAAATTGTGAATGGGTTTAGGATAGCTTAAATGGTGTTGCCACAGAGATTTATTAAAGTAACATAAAAAAATACAATAGTTATTTTACTATATCTTTACAATTTTTCATTCTAACTCTTCATAATTTTTTATATAAGTAGAAGTCCTCATTTGAAGGAAGCACAGTAAGTTTCATAGCTTTATCATTTTCAAGAGCCAGCATAAAATTTAAACTATCATAACTTATAAATCAAGCTTGCAATTCTTAGTACCTATAATGGCCACCTGAGGGAGCTATAGGATTACTTTTAAATAATTATTGGAGAAACGAGTATGATTTAAATAATTTATAGAAATCTTTCAAATAAAATAATATGTATTTTATGTATTTTACTGATAAAATGACCCTCACTTAATTAGAATAACAAGCTGAAGTATTGTGAACTGTATATTAAGAATAATTCTTTATAGGCTTTATGGACAGATACGTTTTGAGTGACTCTTGAAGGATCAGCACCACATCCTCTTTTACCACTGTTTAAAGAATGTATCTTACAGAACAGGTGCGGATGAATTTTGGATAGCTTGAAGGGTTTTGTCGTGGTGATTTTTTTAAATAATAGTAAAAAAGGAACCAGTAAATGTATTTTTATTTTTTTAAAGTGCAGCTTCTAAACACTTAAAAAAAAAATGTACACATAAAAGACAAGTCATTCTGAGGCATATTTCCTCAGAATGACTGGTCTCATGACAATAGTTTCATGACTATACAACACTATATGGATGATAGAAAATTAAAAAACTATCATACATCTGATGTCACTCAGTCCCACTGTCACTGTGGGTAATGTGTGTGTGTGTGTGTGTGTGTGTGTTAAGTGAATTAGGTGTGAAACTATCAGGGAGCATTTAGTCTCCAGCGCCAACATTTTACAGAACTGCCACTTTCCTGGAGTCTCAGAATTACTCGGTGTCAGGTTCTGAGAGATCTAAGATTCCAAAAAATGATTTAATTAGAATACCATGAAGTATTGTGAAATACTATATATAAAGACTTTATATATAGGCTTTATGAACAGATTAGAGTGACTCGTGAAGGACCAGCACCACCTCCTCTTGTCCGATGGTTTGAGGAATATATCTTCCAGAATCCGGGATTAAGATTTAGGAGCTCATTTTTATTCCACCTCCTTTCCTGAAAGTCTGTCTTGCAGAATTGACTAAAAATTAATCTTCACATTATTTCCTAATTATTTTGCAATTCTTTTTGTCAGTTCTTCTTGACCTGTTTTTCTCTTCCAGCTTTCCTGGACTATTGTATAGCACTCATAAATGATTAAATAAAAAAATAATGGTAGTTATTAAGATTGATATGGTTAGGAATTGGTAAAATGTGCTTGGAAAAAAATCACAATAAAACAATGTTTTAATGTTTAAGTTTGGAATATTAACTGACGTGAATGAATGCTATATAAATATTGTTCATGTTAACATAATGTTTATGAATGGAATCTTATTGTAAAGTGTTACTAAAGTTATACATATATATTGTTCTGTGAATGTGATTTTAAAGTCTAAGATGATTCGGATTAACCCTTTAACTGCCATATCCTTTAAAACCTCACTGCCAGAGGGATATTGTGAATGCATGTGCCCGCTGGGCACTGTTTACCTGATGCCACCGGGGTGGCGATGGCATTGGTGGCTTGAGCCCGACATCGCTGCTTGCAGCTATATTTATTATTATTTTTCTTCAAGGTTTCGGGGGCTTTTGGGGCCCTTAACATGCTTAAAAAGTCTTGAAAATTGGCACACACATTGGAACCTGCGGCCATTAGGGCCGGGCAGAGACTGATACACGGGCGTGGCACAGGGGCTCTACAGCGCCCCCTGGAATACTGAGGGCCATATATCATACATACTTGCACGTAGACACACGAAACTCGGTACACATGTAGATCTCATCAAACCAAACAACTTTTGTACTGCATGTCATAGGCTCCGCCCAACAGGAAGTTGGATATTTAGGGTTTAGTATTCATATTTTTCGTCAAAGTTGTGGGGGCTTTTGGGGTCCTTAACATACTCAAAAACTCTTGAAAATTTGCGCACACTTTGGAATCTGTGGCCTTTAGGAGCCTGCAGAGGCTGGGACCCGGGCGTGGCACAGGGGCTCTATGGCGCCCCCTGGAACACAGTCATAAATGTTGATGTATAGCTCACACATACTTGCTCGTATTAATATGAAACTCAGTACACATATAGATCTCATCGTGCTGAACAACTTTCGTACTGCATGTCATTCGGCTCCGCCCAACAGGAAGTCAGCTATTTAGAGTTATGTAAAAAGCGCATGCTCTGGAATTTGAAATACTTGTCATAGGTTTTTTTGCCGATTGCCACCAAATTCGGTCAACATGATCTCAAGACATTGGGGATGAAAAATTGCCAGGGGATTTTTGATATCTCGAACGGTTTGCTCGTGGCGAGGTGTTGAAATTATGGCGAGAAATGAGAAACAGGAAGTGTCTAATACCATCCACATACATTTCCTGATTTTAATCAAACTGCATCAGATTATTCGTTGTATGATGTCGATCGCATATATGTGACTATTAGGAGTCAAAGTTATAGCGCCACCAACTGGCAGCAGGAAGTGTGTCATTTTCAAAATGATTTGAATTCAGCATCTTATTTTTACTCGATTTGCTTCAAACTTCATCAGAATAATGTTAAAACACAGCCGATATAAATCTGCTGGGGGGATATTGATATCTAAAAATATTGTTGCCGTGGCAACATGTTAAACTGGAATACTTCTCAGGTGATTTTGAGGCATATAACATGCTTAGAATTTCATCAAACTCAGAACACATATCAGTATTTATGATAACTAGACACTGGCAAAAGTTCATAAGAGGGCGTGGAAGAGGCACTCTATAGCGCCACCTTTTGTCAAAAGTGGCGGGGTTAGTTTTAGCTACAGACACCAAACTCGGTACAAAAATTTTTCTTATCAAGACGGACAACTTTCTAATTCACAGTCATCAGCTACGATCAACAGGAAGTCAGCTATTTTGATTTGAATGTGGATTTTTTTTTTACATTTAGCTGTGAATTAATGCATACTGCTCAGAGGAGAGTAACACTATACACACCAAACTTTGTCTACATGATGCCAAAACATTTTAAACAACTTAAATTGCCAATGGATTTTGGATAGCTTAAACGGTTTTGTCGTGGTGATTTTTTTAAATGACAGTAAAAATGGAATTATTAATTTTCCTGCATTTTTAAATTCCAAACACTTCAAAACCTTTTTTCGTACAGAAAAAAAGTCATTCTGAGTAAATATGGATAGTTTCACGACTTTACAACACTGTATGGATAACAGAAAATTAAAAAGCTGTCAGACATCTCATCTCACTCTGTCCCTCTGTTTGAGTATATGTGCTTCAGACTTCCATTGTCTGAGAGAAATAGCGCCCCTACAGGTTCAATTCCCGGACTTTTACTTTCACTTTTAAATCGGTTAAAAATACAAATAAATACTTAGATTTAATTCACACTGACAAGCTAAACCAACATATCTGATTATTACCGGTTCAGGGCTCATGGATAAATTATTTCTGGCCAGAGATACGTGAGAAATAGGAGAGATGAATCACCGCTGTGATCACGAGCGTCTGGAGTAAAGAGCTCAGAAAAAACGAATTTATTCCTGTTTTAAAGCTTTTAAAAATAAATTATTACAGCGATATCACACAATCAACCAATTAGAACACACCAAGAGCTAAATTCAGATGTTTTTGAACTGTTTGTGTGAAAATGAATTATTTGCGGCTGCCTATCTGAAACCACCGCCTCCGATCAGCGCGCACAGTGTCACAAGTTCAAAACTAACGAATTTATTCTTGTTTAAGAGCTTTTTTAAATGAAATATTACCACAAATGCACACAATAAACCCATTGTAACACTACAAGAGCTAAATGCAGGTGTTTGTGACCCGTTTAAGTGTGCAAGACTATTTGAAAGCGCGACTGGCAGAATAACATATATCTCTCGAGCTGCAGGATTCTGCCTTTCGTCGTACGAACGAACACATCACGGACAAGATTATTTCAAAATACATAATAGCTTGGCGACTATAAACGAAAACAGCCACGTGAACATAAACTGTTGAGAAATAAATCTGAAATGGATCTACTGGATTTTAATATTAAGTGACCGCATATACCAGCTGCTTCTGTCTTCAATTTTGATCCATATAAAAAATGAAACTCATTCATCTTGGCTGCTTTTTTTTAATGTGTGTACGTATTTATTTATTTATTTATTTATTTATTTATTTATTATTTTGCTCTAACAAGAATTAATCTATATTTAATTAAATCAATTACATTTTATTTTACATTTGATTTGTCCATTTCTGCATCTAAACGCCTAAAAACCTAAAACATGCTCTATTATACTATTGTTAGCAATTTCTTTATCGTCCAATTTATCTGGTGTACACTTTTATTTTAATAATAAACTTGTTTGTTAGATTCTACACAGTTACAGTGGTCTATAATAAATATTGACAGGTTTTATTCAAGCTGTTTAGAATGATTGCAGTAGGCAAATGTTTTGAAATGTAAATAAAATAAAAAAAATTAAATAAATAAATAAATAAAAAACATTGGAAAAGAATAACTGTTGTACATTTTTATACATTTTGTATAATTTCATAGTTTATGCATTATAGTTATAAAAACAAATAAATTTAGCCACTCACATAAAATCTTATAGGCCTTATCCTTTTCTGACAGTTTTAGGGATTTTTAAAAATCCTAAAAAACCTTATTTGTGCTGCAAATAATAATTTCAAACTCAAACAGTAAATATTCAGTTCATGCTTTATAAAGCCTTGTCCCAATATTAATAGTCAATAGTAAGCAGTTTATAAATACAGCTATAAAAAGCTTGTTCTTGGGTTATAAGCACATTTATTAAAAAGGAGAGTAAAGGGTCAGTTATCTTCCTATGAAAAATAAAAAAAAAAACAAAAAAAAAACAAACAACAACACAGATTGATACAGAACTCAGAAATTTTATTGTGGATTTATGATAAAATCAGCCTGTAAATGAATTCATACTCCTCCAAGAAGACACAAGTTCACAGCAAACTTTTTTAACAAGAAGCTAATATACTGAAGATGTTAAATTGCGAATGGGTTTAGGATAGCTTAAATGGTGTGGCCATAGCGATTTATTAAAGTAACATAAAAAAATACAATCGTTATTTTACTATATCTTTAAAATTTTTCATTCCAACTCTTCATAATTTTTTATATACGTAGAAGTCATCATTTGAAGGAAGCACAGTAAGTTTCATAGCTTTATCATTTTCAAGAGCCAGCATAAAATTAAAACTATCATAACTTATAAATCAAGCTTGCAATTCTTAGTTCCAATAATGACCACCAGATGGAGCTATAGGATTACTTTTAAATAATTATTGTAAAACAAGTATGATTTAAATCATTTATAGAAATCTTTCAAAGAAAAATAATATGTATTTTATGTATTTTACTGATAAAATGACCCTCACTTAATTAGAATAACAAGCTGAAGTATTGTGAACTGTATATTAAGAATAATTCTTTATAAGCTTTATGGACAGATACGTTTTGAGTGACTCTTGAAGGTTCAGCACCACATCCTCTTTTACCACTGTTTAAAGAATTTATCTTACAGAACAGGTGTGAATGAATTTTGGATAGCTTGAATGATTTTGCGTGGTGATTTTTTGAAATAACAGTAAAAAAGTAACCAGTAAATGTCTTTTATTTTTTTAAAGTGCAGCTTCTAAACACTTAAAAAAAATGTACACATAGCAGACAAGTCATTCTGAGGAAATATGCATAGTTCCATGACTATACAACATTATATGGATGATAGAAAATTAAAAAACTATCATACATCTGATGTCACTCTGTCCCTCTGTCACTGTGGTTAATGTGTGTGTGTGTGTGTGTGTGTGTGTGTGTTTGTGTGTGTGTTAAGTGAATTAGGTGTGAAACTATCAGGGAGCATTTAGTCTCCAGCGCCAACATTTTACAGAACTGCCACTTTCCTGGAGTCTCAGAATTACAATGTGCCAGGTTCTGAGAGATCTAAGATTCCAAAAAAATTATTTAATTAGAATACTATGAAGTATTGTGAAATACTATATATTAAGACTTTATATATAGGCTTAATTAACAGATTAGAGTGACTCGTGAAGGACCAGCACCACCTCCTCTTGTCCGATGGTTTGAGGAATATATCTTCCAGAATCCGGGATTAAGATTTAGGAGCTCATTTTTATTCCACCTCCTTTCCTGAAAGTCTGTCTTGCAGAATTGACTAAAAATTAATCTTCACATTAATTCCTAATTATTTTGCAATTCTTTTTGTCAGTTCTTCTTGACCTGTTTTTCTCTTCCAGCTTTCCTGGACTATTGTATAGCACTCATAAATGATTAAATAAAAAATAATGGTAGTTATTAAGATTGATATGGTTTGGAATTGGTAAAATGTGCTTGGAAAAAAATCACAATAAAACAATGTTTTAATGTTTAATTTGGAATATTAACTGACATGAATGAATGCTATATAAATATTGTTCATGTTAACATAATGTTTATAAATGAAATCTTATTGTAAAGTGTTACTAAAGTTATATATATATATATATATATATATATATATATATATATATATATATATATATATATATATATATTGTTCTGTGAATGTGATTTTAAAGTCTAGATGATTCGGATTAACCCTTTAACTGCCATATCATTTAAAACCTCACTGCCAGAGGGATATTGTGAATGCATGTGCCCGCTGGGCACAGTTTGCCTGATGCCACCGGGGTGGCGATGGCATTGGTGGCTTGAGCCCGCCATCGCTGCTTGCAGCTATATTTTGACTTGTACCTGTCCACTCCTCCGGTTGCAAGTGGAAAGCAGTATACCAGGTGAGCTTCTGAGCAAGTTTACTATTTCAGAAAAGCCATACAGTAAGTATAGAGCAGGTTATGTGATGCAAATGTCAAAATGCATTAGTTTACAAATTATGCACCATGAGAAAAGCTTTTTGATTTCAGAACCATGCAAGAATAAGTCTTTATGAATCAATAATCTGCCTGTTAAATAAAAAGTAATGTTAAAAGGAATAAAAGTGTTTTACTAGTGTTGTAATTGTATAGGTAGCCTATTTTTTCAATGTTGTATAGGTAGCTAAGTTTTGCAAAAAATGTAGGTAGAGGGATGTTTTTTCAATGAGTTTAGGTTGAAAATGTACATAAAATACAAAGACTTGAACTAAACCACTGAACTCCTTTTTAGAGATTTAATATTCTGAACCCCGTATAAACAAAACAGCTCAAACATTATTCAAATATCTTCTTTTGTGTTAGGCACTGCAGAACAAAGAAAGTCACATAAGGTGAGTAAACAATGACAGAATTGTCATTTTTGGGTGAACTATCTCTAAAATAACGAAAAGCATTCTGCTCAAAACATCACGTGTGGCCAGATTAAAATTTCAAAAGTATATATGTAACATGCAAGATGTATAAACAGCAACAGATGGCCACTTGCGATCAAATGACCCGAGACAGATTTCAAAACCAGGTGCAAACACATCCACAGACTCTGTAAAGTATTAGATTCAAGGTTCAACCACTAAAAAGCAGCTATAGCCAACAAACTTAAAGCTCACAAAAAGAATTGGCATAACATTAATTTGCCTTTCATGCTGCAGAACAATGTGGCCAGGTCTTGAGTTCATGCATGCATACCTGTAAGGGAGTGTACTTTAAAAGCTTGCCTGGATAGGCCTAACTTGACACTCATTTTCCAGCAAAGGGTGAAACCAGGTTGACTTGAGCTCCACCCCTTCAATGTGTAAACAAATTTCTGGTCCAGCTGGCTCTATTCACCCATTGGCTGATACTGTCCCTGACAATCACAGTGACATTATGTAAGCACTGTCTGCAGGTGGAGGTGTGTCCCTCCATATTTCACTGGCACTCGAGCGTGTCAAGTTAACCTTGTCTGCATCTGTCACAAGCTCAGCTGGGTTCAGCAAACTCAACCCTACTGACACTGTGGTAGTTTGAACAGCACAGATACTGAGGACAGACAAGAACGAGTACTTTACAAGCGACAGGTGAATGTGTAAAACCGAACAAGTGAGCAGACACACTAGAGCACTTGTGATTAGGCCATACACTGTGTCTTAATTACTACTCATTAGCATTTAAAAGTAAGTGGCACTGGGGCCATCAAACAGAGATTTGCTTACTGAGTTATAGCACTGAGCAATTCACCACCACACAAATCCCTCTGAAAAAAGCATTCACTGAATAATCAGAGCAGACAGGTTACAAAGGGCAGCTCATACAGTTTGAAATGAATTACAACCACAGAAAAAAAGTGGGAAACACTAATCCACATGCTCTCTGAAACAATAGGATTTTCATTAAATGCGCTAGGATTTCTTAATCATCCAAGAGCCTCGGAAATGCACACTAATAATAAGCATGAAAACTGAGCATGCGGGGGCAATACTCTGCAGAACACAGTGAAACTGTAGCACGGTGACCCCACAAATAATCCTCCTTTATTTATTTGAACATGCTGGTCTTTCAACATTCAATGCAAGAATGTCTCACGCACTAAATTTTCATTTCTCACTCTCTCTGTATTCTTTCTTTGCCTCTTTATGGCATGCAAAGTCGAAAAGTGAATTAAATCTCTTTAGAGAACTGGATCAAGGGAGATATTTTCTGTTCAAACAGCCATTTGGGAGTAACAATGTTTTCACATGGATTTTTTTTGTTTTTGTTTTTTTTTGGCTTCACATTTGCTGCAAAGGTCCAATGAGCTGTAAAACTGCACATGATACACAACATAAAAATAACTGCATAGAATAATGTAGATTAATAATATTCTGCACCTGTCATAAAACCATAAACCTGTGCACACCGCATAATAAAGTCTGTTTAAAAGGAAAAGCTATACATTGCATAGTATACATATTATAGTACACTATTATATAGTACAGTATGTGCATTAACCATTGTAAGTGTGCACACAATTTTCAATTAAATTAATAAATTAAAAATAAAAGTTTTGCATTGCAGTGTAGTGTAGAAAACTTAGCACAGTATATTATAGTTTACTCGAGTTCAGTGAAATATATGATGTATTGTCATATGTGCAATAAAGTATAGTGGTATGGCTATTATATAGTATAGTATAGTATAGTATATGCAACTGCCCCATAAATCTTTGCACAATCACCTCAGATCAAAAGTCAAAACAAATGTGTTTCATCGTACAGTGAATTATATCACAGTATACTGCATTAGAGTATACTATAGTATACATTACAGTGTAAATTGTAACGTATGCCTAACTGTTATATGACACATGCAATAAATCTTTGCACATGTAGAATGGTTAAGGCTATATGCATTGCACAATATAGTTTGGTACAGAACAGTACATCACTGTTGTTATCTGTGTACAACCTCAAGTCTATATGGTGCATAGTGTATTAATGTACAGATCACATAGTACAGAATAGTAGTTCATATAATGTTATTCTAACGAAAGACCTACTTGATGCTGTCTTAATAAACGGTTTACATAATAAACGCTAAATTGCACGGTTTCTTTAGTAAAGCAACAAAACCTGGCACTGAATGTCGGTCACAATGCATGAAGCCCCATCAGCCCTGCAAACACATGAAATATACACAGCAACAGCTCATTATATAACCAGCCGGGGTGAACCGAGTGACATCACGACGGGATACACTCAATGGCTGCGTCTCAAAGCCTAGTAGGGCTGCCTAGACAGCATCACTGGAGTCTGCTCGGAACGCGCCGAACAAATCACACCGCGTTTTTAGAAACCTTACGATATGGTGCGCTCGCTAGGGTTTGGGACACAACCGATGTCTATTAAAACACTGTCACAGTGAAGCGGAGACAAAAGTGTTGCAGTCTACTTGTAAGTGCGATTCCCAAACAGACACGGGCGATAAATGCATTTTTAGAAACCGCATCGCCGTGGATTAGACGGGTTGAAGTCGCAACTATACTACAGACTAAACTTCCGCGATTGTGTTTTCACATCAAAAGGCTTCCAGTAACAGTGTTGACTCAGCAGAAGTGCGCACAGCTAGGACGAGTGTCAGTTTGTTTTTAAAAAAGTACAGCTGACTGATCAATAACTCGCAGATAAATGGATGTTTATAAGACTATCTGGAGCGATAAAAGGAGGTGGGGTGGCGCAGTTACTCAGCCCCGGCGAGAGCGCTCCCTGCTCGGGCTTCCAGCTCGCAAGTAACCGCCCCGCTTACCGTGCGCGACTTCAAAGTAGTTATATAGTTCTATAATTTTTAATCGAGATGACATACAGCACATCTTAAACATCTCGCCTGGTCGACTGCAGACAGATTGACATAATAATTAGTGCAATTGTCACAGTTAATATTTACAAAGGTTTTTAAATAAACGTCACACTCTGTTCCTCCTTTAGTTCCCAGCCATTTTTCCAAGATCGCAAGCAAATCCAAAAGACACTTTTGTGCTGGTAAATTAGATGAACGGACTTACTGTACGGTATAACGGGCAAGGAAGCGCGAGGCTCTCCGTGCGTTATTCTCGCGCACTGCCGGTGGAATCGTCTGCCCTCCTCTCGTACAATGATGTCTGCTGCAGCCAAGCTAATAGCTCTGTCGCTCCGTGCCCCCACCTCCAGTGAGTGAGTGAGTGAGTGTGTGACGGAGGGAGTGAGTGTGTGGAGGCGTGTGTAAGAGTGTGTGTGAATGTGTAATCCAAATATGGAGCAGTTGGCCGGCCCAGTTAAAGAGATGGGATTGGAGGCTGCTCCATTAAAAGTATGCTATAGAAAAACATAATGACTTTTGTGGCACCATAAACAAATGTTATATTTTTAAGTTAATATTAAATGTCACTAGTTACTCTAATCTGATATACACCACAGCGTTCCGGGAGTGCTGCTATTTAGTACAAAACCACTGGGAAGGGAAACTGCACATAGTTTAGTGTCATTCGCTCAGAGCAGAATCAGGAAATGTAAATCCTGGAGTGGAGCTGGAGCTGGAGCTGGAGTGAGGAGTGTCACTCCGCTCCACCCATTGACTGTTCCAGTTTTAGCCTGTGCATAAACATGAAAAGATAGACGCCGTTGCTTCTTTTGGAACGATATTTATTAAAGAAATGTATGAAATAAACAAATACAAGTTACTTAATATTAATCTCTTGTTTTATGAAAGCAATATAGTGCCATCAGCAAAAGATATCACAAAAATCATCATGCATGCATCCAGATAATCTTTTACCTCAATCCATTTAGCCTTTAGCCGAATTGGTCATTTGTTTAATCATTCAGTCGCCTGTCAATAAAATTCAATTAATTAACTTCAGTGTTATGAAATATCATGGATGTAATCCATCACAAAAAATAATAATAGGCTACTATCAGAATGTGCATAGGGTTAGTGTTTACCATTTGTTTTAGAGTTGTGATTGACCAATTAAATCTTTAGAGTCAGGCAGGGGGCGGGGCTTGCGGTTGGATTGGTTGGGGGGGGGGGGTGCATTATTCACTTAGCTGTAGCCATTATAAGTAAACATTTAGAAGAAAAAACAAAGTGCAGTAAATGGTAAAACTGTTACCAATGTGTATATAAAATAAAGTTAAGAGTGATTAGCCAAGAGAAAGAAAGGCTATGGTATACTACTGGGCACATCAATATAGCATCATTTTTGTCACACTGTATAACAATAATTACTGTTTTTGCATTATTTCAAGGGGTAGGTTCAGGGTTGCTTTAAACATTAATAAAACACAATATAATAGGTAGAACATGTAATAATTCATTGTCATTTTCCGGCCACAGCTTTATCCCTTCTGGCCACAACCAAGAAGCAGCTTGTTTTCTGGTTCTGAGAGTAAGTTTGCAGTCCAGTGCCCACAGTTACTTCATGTAAATAGCCTTATGAAACTAATTTTCTGTTCTGCTTGCTATGAGTAGAACATTCTGTTTCGACCAGAAAACAAAATTTACATGGAGTGAGATATACATGACTATTGTTGATTTTGCTAAGACACACCCGGGTAAGTTTCAATGACAATGGAAGTCTATAATATTTTGTTTGAGAATACTCATAAACCCCATTATGGGGAGAATAGAATTAGACTAAATGTTAAACGCATGCACTCACATACACAGCCACATTGTGGTCAGCATTTGGGAAGGGACTTTCCACAAGAGTTTGCAACTATGTTTCTATGGAGACTATAACATACCCATCCTCCACCCTGGAATACATCAGCATATCTGGCCTATTATTTAAGAGTCTCGGTGTACAGCGTCTGCTCAAGAACTTACATTTCCCTGTAATACAACATTTGACAACATTGCCAAAATGACCGGACCTTTAAGAATTACAACAATGTGCAATGTGAAATGTTTTTCCTAAAAATGTTTATAAAAAGATATATCAGTCATACGTTTTCGTCACCATGAAAATAGCCCTGGTTGACGGCATGGCATTAAAATGTAAATATACTTTAATTATGGAGGACATGATCGATTGTATTAGAAAATACTTCACTTGAAAAAACACATACAGCTTTACCTTCTTTGGTGTTTTTATGAACTATTCTAGTATTTAACTATTTATACATATATAATATCAAATATTATAATATTTATTTTATACTATATTTATTTATATTTTATTTAAGTTTTAGTCAATGTAATACTTTTGGTGTTTGGCAACATTTCTTGCATGTTTTGACATGCTTTATTTTATTTCAGCTTTATTTGTTTATATTGCTAATAGTTTCAGTTTTACTTAACAAAAACAGCATTGCGTTTAGTCACCCTCATGAAACAAACTTTTATGACTGAATTTCTTCCATGGAACACAAAGGTGAATTTCTGAAGAATATCATGACCGCTGTTTTCAATCATGACTTTGTCGATCCATAACTTTGTCTCGAAATGACAAAAAGCAGCATTACTAAACTACAGCTTTTGCTACATGCAACTCAAGCACTATATTCCAAGTCTTCTGAAGCCGAACTGTAACTTTTTTGAGAAATTTAAGCGCTGGAATGGACTATAAAAACTGTATACTTTGTTAAAAAATCAAAATGCATTCCTAAGCATCTTGTGACACATGTGAATGACCTTTATGGTGTTTTCTTGTCATTGTGGAGCTTGACAGTCCCTATTCACTTTCACTAGTAAATAAACAATGAGTAAATAATGAGAGAATGCTCATTTGTAATGGGAAATCTGGTGGTGTATCTCAAAGACTGTTGCTAAGGATATGTGTTGTGTGTGTGTGTGTGTGTGTGTGTGCTGCTCTCTGTGGATG
This sequence comes from Carassius auratus, assembly GCF_003368295.1. Classification (NCBI taxonomy): domain Eukaryota; kingdom Metazoa; phylum Chordata; class Actinopteri; order Cypriniformes; family Cyprinidae; genus Carassius; species Carassius auratus. The sequence continues at coordinate 13,267,647 of NC_039261.1, read as the reverse complement.
GGCTATTGATCTTCTGTGAGGAGGCCACGTTAGGCTTCTCCTGTGGGCCTGCTGCTGTTTACACTCAGTGCCCTAATGATCAGCCACTGTTCTCCAACCCACATCCACATGCCAGATCACACCATCACACACCGCCTGCCAAAAAACACATGCAGCTTTATTCAAAGTGAAAATGAGGGATGCGACTGCGGCAGCATTTGAACATTTCACTTTCTCTGAATGCTGACAGACTGAGTTGTCTGTACCTGTTTTCGCACCACACCCAAGCACTGAGACTATCTGCCTGTCAGATCCACAGCACAGCGTGCACAGCACTCCTCCTTCCCCCGGCATGTCAGATGTTCATCTATATATCAGCCACGCACTTTATGCCAGTCATCTCCGCCTGCAAGCACAGTCACGCTCGGTAGGCATCTTGTCAAGTTGTATTCACTATATGATGGAAGGACGTGTTGATTCCCATACCTTATTTCTGCTGTATTCTCACAGCCCCAGCTGTCTTGAAGTTGCAAAGAGTTTGGTTTGTGTGAAGAAGAGTGTGTGCTCTCAGCAGACTATGGTAAAGGGAAGAGGCTTGTTTCTAGATCAAGACTTCTGCCCTCTACTGGTCACAGAGAAAGATTTGATGATGTGCAATATCTATAAAAACATACAGTAGATCTTGTTTTCAATTTTGTGATATGTGAGGGATTTCTACAATAAAGAAAAGAACAATATTTTAAAAATCTGTTTGTTAGAACTCTGCATGTTAATGTTGGAGGTTTTGACAAATGATACATTTTAATTTAATAAATGTAATTTGGAAGCATGTGCTTTTTTAAACTTTTAAATTGTAAAAAAAATCAAGGTTTTTTTTTTTTAGAAATGTCATGAACTATTAATTCATAAATATCAGTTTATGGGGAGTCACATCAAATGTCTTTGATTTGGCAGACAAATTTAAATTCAACAGTTAATTTGTTTTTAATTATTTAATAATTTAAATGTTAATATATTCTATAAATAGACTGATAATATGAGATTGTGTCAAAATCTTTAATACGTTTTTCTTTTCAAGAATTTATGCCTTTTAATTTTTTTTTATTTTTATTATTTTTATTATTATATCAGAAAATTTGGACTAAAAAATCTAAATAAATATTAATTCATACATTTAAAATATGCTCATTATAAAAGAGTTTTGTAGAGTCAGTGTTTGTGCCAATTGCTTTTATTTATTTATTCTTAAAAAAATAATAATAATAATTTGGCCAAAATAAATAAATACGGTCCCATTATTGACCCAAAAGTAATGGCACACATCAATGTCTGTAACATAAACAGTACAAAATTAGTTTTATAATTTAATAATAAAGTTAATTATTTATGATTATTTTTTATTAATAATTCAAAGTATGACTGATAATTGCTCATATTTTGGTTAACAACACTTGCTTGGTGAACATCACTTATTACACATTATAATATTAATAATATTATAGCATAAAAACAGTGATTGCTGTTTTTCACGATAGTCCCAGCAATTCTTGATTTATGAAAAGTAATCCCTTTTCTTTCTACGGCGCGTTGAGAGAACTTTATATTACAAGATGTTGAGCTTGAGCTTTTAGCAAACAGAAACTGCCCACACAAGACTCTCTAAATTGGACTCATCTGTTGTACAAACCTGACAGGGAAAATGTTCCCTTATCAGCCCTCACTCATATTTCTCCCTCAGCCCCTTATGAGTTTCCACTGTAATAATCGTTTATTGAATGTGATATTGTCTTGCTGTGATAGTGGATAATGCATCACTAAATCAAACCCCTTCTGCAAAACCCCTTTTCACAGTGCTGCGCATCCATATTTCAATATGTGCCGGACTTCAGAGAACGTCTGTGTGGATGATCTCTGTACTTGTTCAACATACTCTAAGTATTTGTAAGCCATAGACATGTGAACAAATGCATGTGTGGGTGTCTGCTATTGCACACTCTTCTCTAAGTTTATTTTACACTTAAATGAACTCAACAAATATAGAGTGCTAAGGGATTTATCTGGAGCAACATCCTTCCATCTACAGCCAGAACACCCTCTGCTCTGAACTTCAGTATAAACGCCTGGTCCGCCTATATAAACAAGTGCTCTTTAAGTCATACTGAATAAAGAACACGTTATATAATATTAATGTGTGGAATTAGTTGTGTGTTTAGGCATGTTATCTTGACACTGTATTATGACATCTGTTTGTAATACATTTTTAGGTTTTATAGTTGTTATATAAATGGTGGTCCACACACACATACATTATACTGTAGTTCAGTGTTTCCCAGCATTTTGATAAATATGCTGCACTGTTGTGTAGACATTTAGGGGAGACAGAAGTCATATTTGTCAGAGGAAAACATAGGACTTTCAGTTAGGATCGAAAAAGTACCAAAATAAAAGATAAGCATGCATACACTAATAAAACATAAGTTGCTGTGTCAATATTTATCACTTTATTGTTTACACGTAACAAACATATGCATATCACAAAAATGTTTAGTGGTTTTTTTCTAGTGGTCCCACAAGATATTTGCATTAGTGAGACAACTAAATGTGTTAAATCATAAGAAATTATTTATATATGTATATATATACATATATATACATATATATATTATATTGTGTTAAATTGTGAAATATTATTATTTATATATTTTCAAATGAAATTTATTCCTGTGAAAACTAAGCTAAATTTTCATCAGCCATTGATCAGTTTTCTCATGATCCTTCAGAAATTATTCTAATATATTGATTTGCTGCATGCTCAAGACACATTTCTCATTATGATCAATGTTGTAGACAGTTGTGCTGCTTATTATTCTTGTTGAAGTCGAAATACATTTGTTTTCAGGATTCTTTGCGGAATAGAAAGTTCAAAATACAGCATTTATTTGAAATAGATTTTAATGGAGTAAAAAAAAGTTTTTTTTAATTTTGAGATTTAAAATATGAGAAAAAAAGTCACAATATAAACTCAAAATTATATGGAAAGAGAGATAAACAATTGCAAGATGTAACTAAGATTTCAGAGGAAAATAGACAAGATTGTGAAACAGACTCACAAATCTGAAGAAAAACTCTCAATTGCATGATGTAAACAACTCAAGAGTTCAGAGAAAAAGTCAAGTTGTGAAATATAAATATGCATTTGGAGAAAGAAAAAAAAAATAGGTTTAACAAGCGAAATGAATGGTTGGGAGTCAGCGCTACAGTGATTTATGAGATATTCAGTCACTAGTGTGACAGAGGCAGGCAGGCTCAGACAGAACCAGGAATTCTCCAGCAGATATTTATCAGATGACAGTGTAGTGTAAACCACAGCATGGCATGCTGTTTCACATTAGCATTTCACATCCTCACCATTCTTAGCATTCCATGTGGCGTAGATCTGTACGCTTTGTCATGGGACATACATTCGGTTATCTGGGGCTTTTGCATGCCCTGAATTTGAAGCTGCACATGAAGCAGCTAAAAGAAATAGTTGCCAGATTAGACATGGAGAGTTTAAAAACATGCTTATTTAATCAACTTGTTGGACAAAGACCTATTAACGTTAATCTTGGAATGCCTTATGTGATCTTTAGAAAGTTGAGCCTTGATTAGTGGTTGGAAAATTCATGGGAACATGCTGAGTCAGGGAGAGATCTTGCCCCTCTCCGTCACGCAGCCCGATAGAGCGAGTAAGCGACAACATCTGAATAATGCATAACCCAACAGATCAAAGGTAACTCGTCTTCCACTTATCATACCACATTTAGCAACACAAGGCGGGAAAAACAGCTACAGATGCCCATGAAAGCACATGCACATGGAAATAAGGCTGGCTGTGGAAGCTTGCCATTCTAACAGTACTCACACAAGTGGGTCTAAGACAGATAACACTGATACATCTTCAGGATCTATAGTTTCTGGCAGCAGTTATGTGTGACTTTAGTGGGTAATAATTAGTTAGAGCTTTATGTGTTCAATTTGACTTTTTCCACACTATGGTGACTTAATGTATACAGCATCTTTTGATTTTTAATAAGGAAAGACATGCATTTTAATGTATGCAAACTGAATGCACTGGTTTGCCAAATAATAGCTTTTTAAGTGTGTCTGTACAGGTTGCATGAATGCTAAAATCACATGGAATGGAAATCACAATCCATGTTATAATAATAAATAACAAGTACTATTATACATGTACATGATATAAATTGATACATCATGCTTTTGATGAACGCTGATTCAACATCTGAACGTTCATTTTCAACATCTCTCAATCGTCATTGCGTTATTGAATTGTATGTTCTGTACCCCCAAAATAAATACTATAACTAAAAATTGAACTATCATCTTTAGACAAATTATTGCAGGTGCAGGGTGTAGATTTATGTACGTAGTCTGTTATAAAATCAAAATGATTTACCGTACATTAGAAGTTATCATGAGTTATCATGATTTAAGCTTACTTTTTGGCATATAAATACCAGCAACTGCACCAAATTGCATATTTTTGCATGGTTTAGGCCTCTAATATGATGTTATGTTAATTAAACAGCCTTGTTTAAAGATTAAAATATAATAATAATAATTTTTCCAAAATGCCATTACCTGTTTAAACCTGTATTAACTTTCATTCCCTGCCATTCCAATTCAAAATCCAATTTACCTTTATGTGAGTGTGGCAAAATCAATTCAAATTCACAATAATGTAACTAAAGGGTGCCAGTTCTTTAGTTGTGAATTTTGTCCAGCCCTGCTGTGTCTGCTCCAAGGGGGTCATGCCTGAGGCTGAGACCTTGACCCCTTGGTTTCACACAGGTTTGCAGTCAATTTCAATCAAAACGATCGGTTAACAGTGTCCAATCTGATCATATAGGGCTCATTGATGACATCAGCTAGAAAGGGAAGTAATTTTAGAGACTGATTGCACTGATTGATCAAGTATTGTAATACCAGGCATCAGTTTAGGTTTTATGCTAATTCTGATAATGTTAGCCAAAAGTGAGTAAAAAATCTAAAGCGAATGAGAGAGAGCGCCGCTGGTTAAATATTGACATATGGAGAGAGCAGCCCTGAAGACACATTAACCCCCCGTCACTTACTCACTCACAAACACACACACACACACACACGCATACACACTCGCTCACTGCTGAGGGACATCAGCACACTACAGCATGCAGAGTCTGTTCCTATGAAAGAGGGGTCGATCTGGGGGTGGCTGAATTATGGATGAGAAATAGTGGCAGGCGGCGAACAAAATGGGAATCAGCTTTCGCACTGGCAGCTGTAAACGCAGTGGACCGGAGGTGGCCATGAGTCAATGGGGTCTATGAGATGAACTGATGTGTAGCTGTGGGAAAGTGGAAATATCAATGGATAAGCAAGCTGCATACATACATCATGTGGAACAAAGTAAACAGATATCCTGGAATCAGTTAGTTACATAAATACAGATGTATGTGTCTGTTGTGGTTCTTAACTAGGGGCCGCGACTTACTAGAGGACATCTGCACACTTCCAAAGGGGCCACAACATGGCTTAAAATGATTTAAAATAAAATAAAACAAGATTTAATAAAAGCTGATTTAAGCAAAAATCATAAACTGAAAAAAAAAAAATTATGTAGAAAAATGTTCACGCAGAAATTGCTAATAAATGACAAAATAACAGCACATAACACGTTGAATTAAACATGGAATTTCAAATAAAGTGTCTAAAATGGTATTTTCTATATTGCCAGGAAGGAATTACTATATATGATTACAAACCAGAATAGCCATGTACAAAACCATGGATTTTATTTATTATTATTTTAATATATTGCCACATGTTTCTGTAAATGTAGAAGTTTAAAAACTGAGCAGCCTTGTCATCAGAAATGACAGCAGCTGAAGTTTGTTATTCATATGTTGTGTTTTGGGGGCCTTGGAGTCAAAAGGATTGAGAATCACTGACAAAGATGAATAGTTCTGTTGTTACCTACCCACTCTCATATCCAAAAAGTGAAAATATTCCCATAAAAGCATCATGCAGTTAGTCTATTTTTCACTAATTTCATGTTTTAACTGTTTTTGTCCATACAATGCAAGTCTGTGCAAGTTCAAAACAAAACTAAACCCTATTGATTTTCATAAGGAAGTAAGTCATACACGTTTGGAATGACGATGAATGACTTGTGTTTTTTTTTTTTTTTTTTTAGTGCAAGTGTAAAAGTTCTTTCACCAATCTTTAGTGGCAGACATGAGTTTGGACAGGTGATGTGTCTAGTATGTGGCACAGAATCAATAGCAGTCACATTGATTTCTTGTGTCAAGGAAGAGCACACTCATTGCTGTCTATCGCAGCATCACATTTTTCACCTTAATCTTTCATTCCTATCAATGATGGAATGGCACATGGACCGATGACCACAATCCATCGTTTGATGTTAACATCACTGAAGCGTGTTCAGGTATGAGTGTGTAACTCTAACTCCCTCGTGACCATAGATCTCTGTCTGTGAAAAAGAAGCAGTTTGATAATGACACTGTGTACAGATAACTGTCTCAGAAGATCTACTTAAGTACACATTTTTTTCGCATAATGAGTACTTCTGTCATTTTAAATGACTGGAATAGCTTGTTTTAGTTAGAGTTTCAAAAGAAATACTTAAGAAGCACTTTTCTAATTAATTTACTGTGTAGAAGAGCCCAGAAGATTTAACCAATAATCTTTGAAAAACCTAACACGAGCAGAACCAATATTAAAATGTTATGGCGTCTAACTAAGGAGAGTTAATAAATGATCTGCATATGATCTGCCCAATTCTGTTGAACCAAAATGGATTCTGAGTGAAAGTTATTTTAATATTTACAAATGTATCAGTATGGACTGACTATTTATTATTATTTATCTATAATTATCATTTTGGTTTATTGTATTTATCTGCATTTGTATTTATGTATTTTTCAGTGATTTCATATATATATATATATATATATATATATATATATATATATATATATATATATATATATATATATATATATATGGAATCAATTAAATTTGCACAGTATTATGAAGGGAGGACAGAAGATAAGAGAGGAAGTTTGAATAAAATTGAATATTTTAATATTCTTATTTATTGTTGTTTACCATTTAACGACAACTTTTTTTAAAGTTGTAAAGTAATAAATAAAAATCATTTAAATATTACCAATTTTTTAATAATATTTATTGCTTTAAGCCAGTTTGTAATGAAACCCAATGTATTGACAGTTCTGAGGTTTTCTCTCATATATGTAAAGCATTTGGATCTCACAGTCATGTATTGGCAGCAGTATGTGGTTTAAACATCCTGAATGGTTGAGGCCAGACATACCTGAGGTCATTGTGTTCAGTCTGTAGTTCCTGCATCACATTCTCATCCACAGTCATCAAAGCAAATTACTGTATGAGCTTTAATCTGTGGGAAACAACAGCGTGTGAGTGCCTGCACTCTAGGTCTTTGAATTCAGATCTATGCACTGCACTGAACAACATATTTCAAAGACATGTGAAACCTAGTGAATCAGCACTGTCAACCATATAAGAGGTTCACTGATAAACAGCACAATCAGTCTCCAAGAGCTTTCGTGTTCCTGAAGAGTTATGGAGCTTGTTTTTTTCTCTCTCTTGTTGTCACGGTGTTCAGGTTTCTTTAACTTTTTTTTCTGTTCCCCAGTTTCTAGGTCAAGGGCTCCCCCTATGGCAGACTGCCAGTTGTAGCCCAGTCTCACATAATCCAGAACAATAAATCAAGCCTCCTCTGAGTTCCTGCAGCCCTGCCCTTGCAACCTGAACTTGACACATAGTGTAGACACACTTTATTACTCATAACAGCTAATAGATAAAGAATGTGTGTTTGTGTTTGTGTGTGTACAATGCATGTCTTTCTCCCTGCCCTCTGGCGAGTAACATAATGTGACTGCTCAGCGTCTGGTTGAATAACTGGTTTAACCTACGGCTGGATTCTCTTCAGGGAGTTTGTGAGTGCCTGTGTCAGATGTTTGTTGAACAATAGGTAAATAAACAAGAGGCATATTGAATCCAGTGTGACTACGTGGGCAGATAGGTTTTTCAATGTAAAAGAGTGATTTTGAAAGTATATTTTATGATTTTAAACAGACAATAATACGTGTAACAATTAATCGTTCTAACAGTGATATGTGCTGTATATAGAGTTAGGTCCATATATATTTGGACACTGCACAATTTTCATAATTTCAGCTCTGTATGCCACCAGAATATAATTAAAATGAAACAATCAAAATTAAATTGAAGTGCAAACTTTAAGCTTGTTTTTTGAACAAAAATAAAACATAAAATGCTTAGGAATTACAACCATTTTTATACACAGTTCCCCCATTTTAGGAGCTCAAATGTAATTGGACATATAAATATAATCTAAAATTAAATGGTAATTTTTGATATTTTGTTTCGAATCCTTTACTGGCGATGAATACCTTGTTTGTGGGTCTTTTTGCATTTAGTTTTGTCTTCAGCAAGTGAAATGCATGCTCAGTCGGGTTGAGATCAGGAGATTGACTTGGCCATTGGAGAATATTTTTACCTTCAAAGACTCCTGGTTTGTTTTTGTTGTATGTTTTGGGCCATTGTCCACTACTAGGCAGTGCCGTCCAATCATCTTTGCTCTATTTGATTGAATCTGGGCAGAGAATATATCACAGTACACTTCAGAATTCATCCGGCTGCTTCTGTCTTCACCAGTAACCCAGTGCCACTGGAAACCATGCACACTCATGCCATCACACACCGCTCCACCATGTTTCACAGATGCTGTGAATCATGATCATGATGGGAATGTGATCATGAGCTGTTCCAAGCCTTCTCAAATACTTTTTTCTTTCCTTCATTCTGGTACAGGCTGATCTTAATTTCAGCAGTTCAAAGAATGCTTTTCCAGAAGTGGTCTGACTTTTTTAGATGTTTTTTGGCCAAGTTTAATCTGGCCTTGTTTGCTCCTTGTGGTGAACCCTCTGCATTTGCTCTCTACAGTCTTCTCTTGATTGTAGACTTTCACAGTGACACACCTGCCTCCCGGAGAAGGTTCTTCTCTTGGATGAATGTGGTATTAAAGAGCTATAATTCCTTTAAGACTGCACTTTAAGCCCATATTCATTATATAAATTTAACTTGAATATGTTTTGGTCAGCTGCTCAAATAATAATTGTGCCTGTGTCCAAAATATATAAGGACCTAACTGTATATTCGTTTTTTTTTTCCGTCATATAATTCATTGTAGAATAGTGGAGCCAGTCAATAATGAAAAAAGAAATAGCACAAAAACAAAATTGTATGTTTATTATTATTATTATAGTTTTTCCCCAATGTATTTATTTTATAAATCTAAACTGTGTGGACAGATCATGACAAAAAAATAATAGTTATGTTTGGAATGAAAAATGATTTAAACAACACTGTAAAGGTTGCCATTAGCTAACAGTGCAAGTCATTTTTACATGACACATGTTCTCTCTGAATTTTCTGGAGGCCCATCGTGAAAATGAATCATCTGTGAGACCGGGAACAGAGAAATAAACAAAGCTTGGAACTACAGCTGAGTGCAATGAAGGGATGTGGACTGACACGGTCCCCGCAGAGGTCACACACAGACGTGCTCGCTCACACACACACACACACACACATTACTACTGCTCCCCTGAGACGTACAGTTAATGTATGTGTGAATGCCATCTGACCAACTACAGATTCTTTCGAGCCCGTCAGGTCTGCTCTCACCAGTTGCTTTCCCTTGTCCCCCAGAGACTTCTGACATTCGGCCATGTGCTTGTGCCCAGTCAGCCGTTCACCTCACACTCACCTTAAACCACACACACACACTCTCTCTCTCTCTCCCCAAACCCCCCCTTCATCTCACCCATCGCTCTCAGGGCGAATAACAGTGTCTGCTGAATAATGCTTTGTGAGGAAAAACAGCCTTCATTATGCAAACCAAGCTGCTATCGTTCCTGTCGCCGGGCTTAAGACAAAGTGTAGGCTACGGTCCAACAGGCCTCCTGTGGCGCTGCGGGTTGCGCTTCAATTCAGTGTGTTTTTAATGGTTTCTTGTAGTGCAGTTCTAGTCATCTACAACATTGGTGTGACAGTTTCAGTGATTATATCTCAAAAGACGTAGCTGCAAGTGATTTCAAAGCCACATCAATCTAAATATGCTGAGTGTAAGCCGTAGCGTTTGTCATTATCCTGAATGAGCTTTGGAGCTCGCATTAGACAACACTGCCATGACTATTTTTAGTGGTGTGTAATCACCTCTGCTGAGCTACACTATGAAATCTAGTGCTTCTAGACATACATCTCTGCACAATCTGCCACATTTAAAGGGACAGTCCACAAAAATCTTCATGTCATTGCAAACCCGCATTAACTCATGTAAAACAAAAGCTGCAAAGATATTTAGCAAAATCTCCAAGCTCTTTTGCTACTGTACATAAAACATCATATAAAGAAAGTAAGACTATAGTAAAGACTGCAGGAAACGCAGCTTTGCCTCACAGGAATAAATTACATTTAAAATATATTTAAATATTGAAGGTTGATAAAATAATTTATAAATAAAGAATTTTAAAAAATCATAATCATATAACCATATTTGGTTTTCTATAATCAAGGTTTGTCTGTTTACTTATTATTTATTTATTTTTTGTATGTTTGTTTAATGTAATGACGATTCAATAGATAGAAATAGCAAATCTTTTCCTGGTGAAATGTTGCTTTAACAACAACTCCCAGCATCCCCATAAGATAAATCTGTGATGTGTGCAGAGCTATTATTGGTAACTGTACCCTATTAAGGTGCAGTTTCTCTCATTACAGCTGGGAGCCATGAGTCACTGTTACTACTGCATCCTTCAAATGACTTGTGCTGCATGTCACTGAGCCAGGGTTACAGAGACAAGTCAGCACACACACACCGACTCATACAGCCACACACAGAAGGCTGGCCTCTGCTGGGGTGTATTATTTGTGTGATCCCTCAGTCCATCTTTGCCGGGCTATTTTTAAAAACCCTAGCAGCACGTGGCCATGCCTAAATGCATGCTGTCAGTCAGCAGGTTCACAGATTAGGCTGTTTTTCTACCATCTGTGAACATATATAACACGTATACAGTATCGTCTTATTTATTTATTTATTTCTGTGCCATTTTCTAACTTTTATATAATGTTTTATTTCTGGATTTTTTTTTTATTCTAACTCTAACCGTTAAAATAAACCTACCATAAAAATTACATTACTTACATTTCTTTGAAAGTGGGGAAACTTCAGCAGGGGATCAAATAGATATTTTCCCCACTGTATTTCTTGTCATACTACTGGAATCTTTAGACCTGCAAAATGCTCACTATAGTTGGCCTATTTGGTCCAACTGCTGTGGATGATTTTTCTATAGCATTCAGTGAGGTTTGTCATTAGCTCCTTTGTTGAAAAATCCTAATCTGGATACAACTGTTTTATTGCATTTCAGGCCAATCTCAAATTTGCCTTTTATTGCAAAATTTTTTAGAGAGAGTTCCAGTCTGGATTTTAGAAAATCATAGTACTGAGTCTGATCTTTTAAAGAGCCAGTAAGATGAAAATTCTAAGCTTCCTATCACTGTTTATAAGTCCTGTACATTAGGTTTAAATCCATCCAAGGTTAAAAAACATTGTCATTTTGTCAAAATATCATTTTAAAATTGACCAAACGGTTCGCGCAAAGCTGTTCAAAAGATTCAGTTTCCTTAAACCCCGCCTTTCGGTAGCATACTGTGTTCTGATTGGTCAACTATCATAGTCAGGTTTGATTGGTTGTTCCGCACACACCTCCACAGTAAACTATGCTTTGGCATCTGTTTGGGGTGAATTATGTCTTATTCCTCTCATCGCGAAGCAAACAGTAAAAAAAAAACTTGAACAGTCTTGCTGCTTTTTCTTCTGTGTGGGTGTATGGGCTAGTTGCATATCTCTGCCATCTTGGATTTCCGGTCTTGCGAGTGTGTGCGTAGATATTTCTGGTTGTGCTTAAAGTCAGTGCAGAGAACCGGAGAAGTCCAAATATTAACTTCTATATGTTTACAGGATTTATAATATCACTTCATATGCAAATAAGATATACACTGCTATTATCACTATACTATAAATGTTAACTGAGCCAGTGCATTTGAAACTTGTGTATGTTTGGGTCTGGTAAATGAATTCAATACACTAATGTTCAATACTGTTCACGAGATGAAATTTGAACTCATGGTGTGTATACACAGCTATATAATGTATTTTTATCTTACCAAATATGTAAATGTACAAATTACTTATTTCTCGAAATTGTTAGCATTATTATTATTTTTTTATATTAAATATTTACCTCGTGAGACGTGGGCTGCGATTTATCCATTTCTCAATTGTACACATACATCAGTCTGTTTCATCGTTTTTTCACAACATATTTCATTATTATACACAGTAAAAAATACATGACTAATTTCAATATCTGTTTAATCTGATAATTAATGCAAAAGAATAACAATAAACATGGCTGCTCATAGACAGATAATGATTTATGCTGCAGATCTTTCACAAAACAAACAGATAAAAACACACTTGAATGCAAACAGCGATCTTTTATTTAATGCAAACCTACATTAATTATATTACGCTTAATTGTACAGTTAGTTATGAATTATGTTATCAAATATAGTTAATAAAACATGCTTTATCAGAAATCTCTGTGCGTCTTGTTTGACAGTCAGAAACATTGATCTTACATAACAGTCAGAACAAAACCAGCTCTTCGAAAATGAAAAGTATTGTATATTTGAGTGGTTTGTGTTTGAAAGAAGAAATCCCTGTGGACCTGACCTGATGCTGATCCGCATAATCAAGAGAAGAATAAAGCAATCTCCGCGTTGTATCTTGATGAATTTCCACACAGAGGTACGCAAAATCTAGGGAGGATGTTTCCCCATGTTTTTGATATACCACTATCCGCTGTTAAATTTGAAAATCATTAATTATATACATCTAGCAAAGTTTCGTATGTGAGCTTCCCTTACAGTCAATGCGAGCGTCGCAAGACCGGAAATAAGTACGCACACACTCGCGTCGCTGAAGCTCATCGGCGCCATCTTGTGCACCTAGCCCATTCAAACCGCGCGCTTCAGTTTGAATCTGAATAGCACGTTCAGCGCGGGGGCGTGGTCACGAAGGGAGACATAGATACAGTCGGCATCTAGTCATAGCTGGGGGCGTGGGGGAAAACACTGCGAGCATCGTGTGTATCTGAATGGCAAAATGCACATATTGAGCACTCATTCCCAGAGAGACGTAGAACAATTGTAGTCTCTTTTAACTTTAATATTAACATACACTAGTCCATATCAATATTTGATTCATTTTACAGCGCTAATATAGATGTATTCATTCAAAAATAGCCAAATCCCGTGACGTTCTGCTTTATACAGCAAACTCTATTTTTGACTAGATTCCACGATTCAATCGTTTCGCAAACACAGACGGGGTGAATTTATGAATGAAAGTGTAAAAGTTCTGACACAAAACTAAGTTGTTACGTGTCCACACTCTTTTTTAAGTGGGTTTATGTTCGACACAAGGCTAACGTTACATAGTTTTGCTTCATGTAGAATGATACGGCTAATTATATATGCATTCCACTTTCTGAAACAACCTTACACAGTTTTGATAGCGTTAATAATGAACACGATGCTAATATAGCCGGCCTGTGATGAATGCCGACTGCACACATACACATGCTTAGTCTTGGGATTCCACAACTTCCCTTGATCATCCTCACAACTTACTGCTTGTAGCCATTTTGTAATCCTTTCCAGCTCTGTATGTTTGTTAGGAACGATGTAGAACTTCAATTCATAATTTGTTAGTTTATTGGAGGTACAGAAAACGACACAGCAACTCTTCGGCGTGACAGTCCCGTTTATTTCAATTGTCGCCAAGGCAATGTTTTCCCCCACGAGCTAAATTCACATCACGTGACGGGGCGTTCCCGGGGGCGTTCCCAGACAACCGTCTGTATCTATGAAAAACAGACATCGCGTTGTTTTCATATGGATTACTTTATCACAGAATATCTGTTTTCGGCAGCACTTGTTTAGTTTCAAAGTAGACATGTCAAGCTTTCTATAGATATCTCCTCTTACCTCTGGTGTTCCTCAAGGCTTTATTTTGGCTCCCATCTTGTTTTCACTTTACATGCTTTCATTGGTTCCATTTTTTTGGAAGCATGGAGTGTCCTTTCATTTTTATGCTTGACACCCAAATCTATTTACCTTTAAAACACAATTACAAGAATGGTTTAAAAACACTGCTTGCATGTGTAGCTGAAGTATCTTGGATGTTTTTTTTTTTTTTTTTTTTTTTTTTTTGCATTCACATGAGGGAAAGATGGAAGCAATAGTCTTTGGACCTCTGTGGGTAAAGGAAAACCACATTTTAATTGTGGTCATTTAAACTCTTATATCAAACCAACAGTGAAAAATCTGAGAGTTCTTTTTGATTCCTCCCTTAAATTTGACCAATATATCATCTCAGTAGTTAAGTCAAGTTAGATCTTTCATATCTTTTAAAGATCTTGAAAGAGTCATACATGGTTTTGTTTGATCATGTACTTTTGTAACTCCTTGAATATTGGACTACCCCAATCCTCCAGGTCACAGCTTCAAATGGTTCATATAGCTTCAGCCAGATTTTTAACAGGGGTTCGTAAACGAGAACACATTACTCCGATTTTAATGTTTCTTAACTTAGTTGCCAGTGGGTTATAGAGTTGAATTTTTTTTAAAAATCCGTTTTTAAGTCCTTAAATGGTCTGGCACCTTCTTATTTGGCAGATCTTGTAAATGTGGTGTAAAAGAATGGGTCTTCCAGATGTTTGCGTTCCTCAGTTCCTGCGTTTGCAGTGGCCAGTCCTAGGTTATGGAACAGTCTTCTCTTATGTGTGAGATCCACATCTCCTGTATATGATTTTAAGTCTAAGTTACAGTCTCATCTTTATACATTTAATTCATTAAAATTCTTGTTCTCATTTTAACTTCTATTTTAGTGTATTATATTTATACATTTTATTTTGCCTTTTCTCTTTTGTACAGCACAAAGGTAAACTCTTTTAGAAGTAAATAAAAAAAGAAAGTATTTAGTAATTTCATAATAATACATTATAAATTTGCTGCCTGATTTCATCTGAAGAAAGAATTCTACATTGCTGCCTAAGTGCATGAATTAATTAATGTATAATTGAATAAACAAACAATCAAGTAAATAGTCTTCAATTTATACTGATACAGAGTAGATACAGAATTATAAAGTGGCTATTTATTTTATTGTTCAAATAAGTTTTTTTTTGCCATAAAATTAAATACATTTTTGGCTATTAATATTTACATGGAATCATGGAATTCCTATAAACATACAGTGGGCTTTAAAAGTCTGAAATCAAACACTATTTCAAAAATCATAATTAAATTAAAAATGAATCGACTAAATTGTAAATTAGAAATATTTTGAATTTGTTAGTTTTTTTAGCTATTTTAGTACAAGATAAATAAAAATATGGAATGTTTCTTTGGTAAATAACTATTTAATAACTAACTACAAAAAAAAATTTTAATATTTATTTAAACGCATATTTTTCTATTAGACTTTTTGTCAATTTGCCATGAATTGTGCAAGTGAATCTTAACTTTCACTAATGAAGAGAATATAGATCAACCAATTATAATACAGTTCTCTGAAACAGCTAAAAGGTGAATCTCATAAATCTTCAATCGGAAAGCACAGAGGACAACACAACAGTTACGAATTCTGACAATGGATGAACATCCAGGAAACTATCAGGGTCAACAGCTGAGAAGAAGAAGAGGAGTAAGGATACACGGTAGAAGGGTACAGAGGCAGAACACAGGAAGAAGCAGAAGAGGCCAAGGACAGAGGCGTATATCAGATGAAATATGGGCCACTATTGTGGACCATGTTGTCAATCATGACCTTACAATGGCTGAAGGGTGCAGCTAAATATTGGGAGATCGGCCACATACAGTAATATGTACATTTTAACTTTTGAAATGGATATATGGCATACATAAGAAGTGCAGCCTTCTGCATTTCAGTACAGTAACTCATCTAAACTTTGCTATAGTTTACATCAGGTATAGGCTGCACTGTTATGTTGACAATATGACTAAGAATTTTGATTATCTTGTCTGTGAGCAATGACACAAAGACTTCATTCTGATGGCACTGATGTGCATTGTCAAATACTTTTAAGAGCTGAACTGAAGATTTTGAGTAAGTTACAGGCTTGTTTGCAGGGAATCCATTGTGTGGTGCTGTTTGTATGAATTGTTTTGAGAAATGCACATACTTCTTTGCAAATATTGAGGACGATTCGAGAAATGCACCAAAGCGACTGAGAAAAACTGAAACAGTAGTAAAAATTCTCGTTTCCTTGAATCTCCTTAAATCATGCTGAAGACCATGACCATCAGGTTTTACATAAACTAGTGGAGTTCATGCAGTTTGAGCTCTGCTGTCACTGTTAGAGCTGTAATCGGGCCTTAAAAGTTAGGCCCGACAGGACCCGAGCCCGACAGGTTTCGGCCCGAGCCTGACAAGTACATTTTGATTGACAGCTTTTTTAAAGCCCGAACCCGTTTACAGCCCGACATTATTCAAATGTGCGCACGCACACAGCTCTTTTGCCTTTTGTCAACAATGAGTAATTTATTCATGTTTTAACATAATTTACTCATAACTAACGTAGACTAGACCACTTGGAAGTTGGAATAAAGAAATAAAATAAGTCCTCTGTAACATCGTAACATCTCAGCATTCTAGACATATGGGCTCATTTAACCTATAAGTAGACCAACGCACCAATAAAAACGAGTCATTTAAAAAAAAAAAAATTAAGATACATTTTAAATTAAAATGTGGCAATAACGAAATTAACATAAAGGCTCCGCCGGATTTGCTTTATTTTATAAAAGAATAATGCCAACATTAGCATAAATACTCTGTCAACATTAAGACTCAATGAATATTTAGTTATCATTTGAAAAACCTTTACTCACAGAGATTAGGCTAGGTCTACATGTTTTTGTGGAGGAAAATGATTGAATCCACTGTATATGTCTTCAGCACGCTCCTGCGCTCACTAATGGTGCGTCATTATTCACTCATTATTCTCATTATAATCATGGTCAAAACTTTTCCACACCTCAGAGTTTGCTTTAGTTGCTGGTGCAACCAAAACGTAATCACCAGAGGCAAGCCTCCGTTACACCTGCTCAGCATTCATTTTCGCATCTTTCTCACGCTAATCGAAACACATCACATGACCGCTCGTTTACCTCGCAAACCGGAGCGCAAGCCCGGCCCGAGCCCGCGTAAGATGATAGAAATTAAGCCCGTCGGGTTCGGGCAAAGATCTTCAGCTCTAGTCACTGTAGCAAAAACTAAAAAATAAATACAAATTAAATTCCTTTTTTAATTGAACTTTTCACTCAAATTATTATGCATTTCATATAATTTGTAATTACAAAAGCTTTTTTACTAGTGGTCTACTACCCCCACTGTATACACACATACACGAGTTATTCAAACATTCAAAACGCAGTGAGTGAGTTACACACAGGAAGGTGTGAGCACACAGACAGAGCTACTAAGGTCAGCTGCAATAATGTATGTTGTGTCTCTTCAACCCCTGCTCCTACTGCTGGTGATTATTTTGGAGGTATGAGCCAGAGGCCTCTCTGCATACAGTACATACCTCATCCGGGTGGACTATAGGTACACCGCCCCACCATGGGCATTGTTGTCCTGTGGTAAATCAGCAGTAACCGTCTCCTTGAGGCTGGGTCGCATGCCTGTAGACCAGGGGCACATGCCACACTATAAGCATAAGCACACACCGCCTGTCTGTCTGGCCTGTCAGCAGCAGATCTAGACCATGAGAGGGGCCTGATCTCAGCTAAAACAGGGTTTACAAAGCAGCACAGAGAGATATTATTAATACAGATGTAATAATCTTGCTGGAAAATCCAGTGTAAATTGGTCATTAACTGGTTATTAACTGTCCAAAGTTATTATAAGAATCAGAATCAGAATCAGAAAGAGCTTTATTGGCAAGTATGCTTACGCATACAAGGAATTTGTTTTAGTGACATAAGCTTCCAGTACACAGAGACAACAACACACAGAAAAAAAAAAAAAAATAAAAAAAAAATAAAAAGAGATTTACAAATTGTCAAATAAATAAGTGTATAAAAAATTTGTGCTATAAATGATAATGGAATAGGATTGAGTGAGATGCAGGAATGTTCTAGGATGGAGGGTTAACAAATAAATATAAGGATATTGCACGTTTATAAGCATAAGTAGGGAACATTTAACTGTTCATGAGGTAGATTGCCTGGGGGAAGAAACTGTTCTTGTGCCTTGCTGTTCTAGTATTTGCGGCTCTGAGGCGCCGGCCAGATGGCAAAAGTTCAAAGATGGGGTGACTTGGATGTGAGGGATCCAGAGTGATTTTATGAGCCCTTTTCCTCACTCTGGATGTATACAGTTCTTGAAGGGTGGGCAGGGGAGCACCAATAATCCTTTCCGCACTCCGAACAGTTCTCTGTAGTCTTCTGATGTCTGATTTTGTTGCTGAACCAAACCAGACAGTTATTGAAGTACAGAGGACAGACTCAATGACGGCTGAGTAGAACTGTTTTAGCAGCTCCTGTGGCAGGTTAAACTTCCTCAGCTGGCGAAGGAAATACAACCTTTGCTGGGCCTTTTTAACAAAGGAGTCAATGTGATTGTCCCACTTCAGGTCCTGAGAGATGGTGGTTCCCAGGAATCTGAATGACTCCACTGCAGTCACAGTGCTGTTCATGATGGTGAGTGGGGAAAGTGCAGGTGGGTTTCTCCTAAAGTCCACGATCATCTCCACTGTTTTGAGCGTGTTCAGCTCCAGGTTGTTAAGACTGCACCAGACAGCCAGCTGCTCAACCTCTTGTCTGTAAGCAGACTCATCACCGTCCTGGATGAGGCCGATGACTGTAGTGTCGTCTGCAAACTTTAGGAGCTTGACAGAGGGGTCTTTAGAGGTGCAGTCGTTGGTGTACAGGGAGAAGAGCAGAGGGGAGAGAACACATCCCTGAGGGGCACCAGTGTTGGTGGAGCAGCTGTTTGAAGTGAATTTCCCCAGTCTCACTAACTGTTGCCTATCTGTCAGAAAGCTGGTGATCCACTGACAGATGGAGCTAGGAACAGAGAGCTGGGTCAGTTTGGTCTGAAGGGCTGTTGGGATGATGGTGTTGAATGCCGAACTAAAGTCCACAAATAGGATCCTCACATAAGTCCCTGTTTTGTCCAGATGTTGCAGGATGAAGTGCAATCCCATGTTGATTGCATCATCCACGGACCTGTTTGCTCGGTAAGCAAACTGGAGGGGGTCCAGTAAGGGTCCAGTGATGTCCTTCAGATAAGCCAGAACCAGTTTTTCAAACGACTTCATGACGACAGACGTTAGAGCCACAGGTCTGTAGTCGTTTCTGCTATCTTGGGTTTCTTTGGGATGGGGATGATGGTGGAGCGTTTGAAGCAGGAAGGCACTTCACACAACTCCAGGGATCTGTTGAAGATCTGTGACAAGATGGGGGCCAGCTGGTCAGCACAGATTTTCAGACAGGCTGGTGTAACACCATCTGGGCCTGGTGCTTTTCTTTTTTTGTTCTTCTTGAAGACCTGGCGCACATCATCTTCACAGATTTGAAGAGCAGGAGGTGTGGAGGGTGGGATTGCAGGATGTGTTAATGGTTGTGTAGGGAGATGGTCAGAATGGGTGATGGGGGTTTCAAATCTGCAAAAAAATCAGGTCGTTAGCAAGTCGTTGATTAGCCTCAGTGCAAGGGGATGGTGTCTTGTAGTTTGTGATGGCTCTTAGACCTCTCCACACTGAAGTTGAGTCGTTGGAAGTAAACTGGTCTTCCAACTTTTTAGCGTAGGTCTTTTTAGCCGCTCTGATCTCTTTGTTCAGTGTGTTCAGTGTGTCAATATAGGATGTTACGGTCTCTGTGAGTTCGTCCAGATCGGTGGTAGCAGCTTCAAAAACACTCCAATCAGTGAGTTCAAAACAAGATTGTAAATCCTGCTCTGTTTCGCTGGTCCATCTCTTCACAGTCCTTACTACAGGTTTAGCAGATTTAAGTTTTTGCTTGTAGGACGGTATAAGATGAACCAGACAGTGATCGGAACGTCCCAAAGATGCTCGTGGAACAGAGTGATATGCATCCTTTATTGTGGTGTAATAGTGATCCAATATATTACTGTCTCTGGTGGGACATGTAACATGCTGTCTGTATTTTGGCAGTTCACGGGAGAGATTGGCTTTGTTAAAGTCCCCAAGAATGATTAAAACAGAGTCCGGGTGTTGTTGTTCTGTGTCTGTGATCTGATCAGCAAGTTTCTGTAAAGCTGAGCTCACATGCGCTTGCGGAGGGATGTAAACACTGACCAGAGTGAAAGAGTGAAACTCCCGCGGCGAATAGAACAAGCACTGAAGCAGCCATCTGCGGCGCCAGAGTATAGCTCTTAATTTAAATTTTGTTTTATTTCCAGCATCAGTTTATTTTTTGCCTCCTAAAAATTCATAGCATTTATTTTATCGTTATTTTAGTTTTAGTATTTTTAGGGCTCCCAATATTGTCCTTGACGTACTACTGCATTACATTTCTTGGCATGACCCAGCTATTTTTTTTAAATAAATGATATACTTTGGTTTTTGATAATATTTTTAATTAGAATTTAATTCGAATACAATACATAAATCATTTTTTAAGTCTAAATAAACATGTTTTTTTTATTTTTGGTAGTTTTTTTTAAATATGCCATTAAGTTTAAGTTTTTATTATATTTAGTTATAGTTGTTTTAATACTTTAAACTTAAACTAAGCAACAAAAAAGAAATGTTGTCTTTTCAACTAGATGAAATAAAATAAGTTCAAGTAAATTAAGTAAATAAGTATTTTAATTTATGCTAATGTTTATTTTAAATAATCAAAACATCTTTTTATGGTTTTAATTTTAGTTACACAAAGTGACAAAGTGTTATTGCTACTGAGCTGCATTTTTGTGTTTACCATATCAACAATTTAAATAACTTTTTTTTATTACTGTAATTAAATTATTTAAAATTAGTTAAATTAATTCTACCAAATAGTAACATTATGTGTATAATTAAAAAATGTTATTCATTTTAGACCATCTTAGACCAGATGGAAATCAGCTAGCATGTTCTAACCATTACACAATCTTATTCTGGGCTTTCCTACTGGGGAGTTCTGCAAGTGTTACACAGATGGGGAGATTTCCAGCAGTCTCTGATGTGATTTTTAGTAATTCCCAGGGTCACTAAAGCATTACAGAGGGGGTTTTGTGCCTGGAAACATGGCCTGTGAGTCACCAGCGCTTGTCTTTTCCCACACAGAGAGCGTTGTGTTTGTGCAGAGAGACACAACCACGAGAAGTTGGGCTGCAGCCCATACTTTTATAGGGAGTGAAGGAGAGGCCAGCCAAGCCAGCAGAGAGGCTTTGAGTGAGGGGCTAATGACTGTGTAAACAAGATTATCAGGAGCTGAACTTGTTCCAGTAACATGATACCAGTTACCATGCACCCGCACACACATACTGTACATACACCCAATGCTAAATCTCAGACATACATTGACTGTTTAAATACACACATATAAAGCTACCGCAACTGGTCATGCTTGGTCAGACAAACAGAAATACAGACTGAAATACCGGTCTTGTTTCAGATGAGGTTAAACCTGTAACACACAGCACTGAGAGTCAGGTCACGGTCTACCGTCTGCGTGTCTCACCAGCCAGTCTAGTGCAACAGGTGCCCTTAATGAATTACATTGGTATCACTGAGGGTGAAAAACACCACACTTACATAAAGCAATGCAAACACAACAGGAATTTCCCATCGACTCAGACAGATAAGGGATACAAATGGACGGACAGATGGATAGACAGAAAGACAATAGAGAGACAGATGATAAATAGAAAGACAGACAAATTGTCTAGAATTCATTTTGGTTTTGTTCTTTGCTTTGTGCATGTGTATGCAGTAAAGCTTCATTTCATAAACTGTAGCCCTGTCATCAAGTGTTTAGTTCTTCCCCTGACTCTTTTTTTTTTTTTTTGCACTCTTCCTCCCACGCTCTCTCTCCCCTCTCTAAACTCCCTCCAGCAAGTTCTTTTACTACACTTTACAGCTGACAGCACATGTTGAGGCAGCACATTCCACATTATTACTACTTCAGATATTTGTGGCCCACAGCTCCTCTGATTGGTGGAGCAGCCCCTGACACTGGAGATGCACACAGCCAATGAGGTTTTTGCTCCAGGGAGCCGTGAGGAAGATAGTAAATCAATGGCATCTGCTGTCCCGGGCAGTGCTGACACACAGAATCACTGCAGACTGTTGAAAACACACAGTCGGACACCTATTCAACGCTAGACTAAACTCTTTAGATTTAGCAAAGACTGTTCTGTCACTTTACGTGTTGCACAATGTGAAGAGCTTTTCCTCTGTTTTGACTACCCTGCTGTTCTTTTGTCTGTTTTTTACTAATCTCACCCAGACTGTGAAAAACATCTGTGAAGGAATGAAAGAACGCCAGACAGCCCTCAGGCCCGTTTCAGTGTGCACCTTATGGCTGTTGCCACGGGGCCTGACAGCTGAAGCCCTGTTATGGGCATAAGCTCACTCATTTATTCAGACAACAGTAAGACGTGCTATATCAAACCCTTGAAACACTACTAGGCCTGAATAGTTTCAACAAAGATCCACAGAGCATTCATTATTCCACAGCCAGCCCCCTAATGCCTCACATCTCCTCTCAAAGCCATTTTCAAAGACTCTGGATCAGACACAATGGAAGACATCCACTAAGCTGAGGGAAAATTGGATCTGGAGCTTATGAAAATGAATCCTTAAATCATATGCAAAGAGAATAAAGAAACGAAATATGTAATGAAACTGTGCTTTACATTTTGTCACTCAGCTGAAATTTTGAAATATATACATAAGAAAAGAGTTCATTTTCAAAAACAGATAACTCAGTTTTTAACCATTTTTTTTAATCATGATTTTTTGTTCCAATCACTCTCAATCAAACTGCAGTTGGGTTATTTTTATTAGGTTAAAAATAACTAAAAAATACAGCTAACTTACATGATAAAACACATTTATTAGACTTAACTTTATTAGAAGGCTATAGGTGAGTTTTATCAGGGTAGGAGCTAAACTCATATTTAAACTATAAACAAATGTACAGTATATCGGTGAGTGATTTCCGAAAAAGAAATAAAGAAAACATACCTTTATTGGTTGTCTTTGTCCGCTCCGAAAGATGCTTGCAAAAGTTTTTTTTTTTTTTTTTTTTTTTACAAAATGTGTCTGTGGCTTCACATATTTGATGCAGGTGTATGCATGTGTTGTGCACCATATTCACTGCAGCAATAGTAGCAAAACATGTGAGTGTATGCATTTCTTAATTATTGATACACAGGATTTGTGCACCTGCAGTGAAGGATTCAAGAAGGTGTAACGTGTTGTGTTTGTGGCAGAATGGAAAAAATGTACAAGTTTGCAACTTTTGTCTGTGACTTCAAATTTACTGGTACACGTGGCTACTCTCTACAACTACAAATTCCGCTGTCACAGACGCTCAGTTGTTTTGCACCTTCATAGGTTCTGGTGTATGCTTGGTTTTATAAATCTGTAAACTTTTGTGCGTACACAAAATTTTACGATGAAATCTACAGAGAGTTTAAAAAATGAGACCACTTGAGTGGTCAAAGTGTTTTTTTTTTATTTTATATATATATATATATGCAACTGTTAAACTATTAGAAGCATTCTGAGTTTATGACCTGAAAGGACAAACCAATATGTCTGCTTTTTGAGGCCTTTGCATTGATCGGCATGTTTGGCATCTTTCCAGAACCCTTAACAGAGGGCAATCCTTTTAAACAAACAGCAGCGCATATTACTTATGCAAACTATGAGCAGATAATATATGTATGTGTCAAACCAGCTGACCTTAGTTAGCATCAGATAGAATGTGCTAGGGCTGCCCCAGAGCTACAAATCTACCTCCAGTTACCATCTGCTCTCTATTGGCTGATTAGCATTTTGAATACTGCAGGCTAGTAGATAAAAGAACATATTTCTGAAGTTTTACAAGGTTTTTGAGGACCCAGTTCCACAGGGGGCCTTATGAGTTTGGCTTACCCTCACATCTCCCACCCAGAAAAGTAAGGTCCAAACTGAAAATCTTTTTTATCTCTGTGCTGGAGTCATGTTTGGGTTCTTGTGAAGTCATGAAGAAGCAGACAGCCTATACATTTAGACTACACGCTATAGCTAGGCCTCTATAAAGCATGGATGAGCTCACCTGATTTGTACTGTAAACATGATTTGTAATGTAATCTTGTCAAATTGATCAAATTTGTCACAGAATATCAGGTTTGTGAGCAAGCACCTTGTGTTCTGCATGGGAAAATTAGAAAAAATAATAATAATCATCATCCCAGCGGGAGTATAATTTTCAACGAGCTCATGGCGAATGCTGCAGATAATTTGAGTCCTGATCATATTCCGACTAACAACAGTGTGATGCTGTGCTTTTATACAATATAAGCGTTAAGTTCAATAAACAAATGTTAATATTGAGCAACTTACATTTAAGACACAGTATTGACAGTTGTGTGCGTCTATTTTGTATAATTTCCAAACAAATCCACAGCAGAATCGATGGCACCGAGCAAAGCATAGTAGAGTCTTTCCTGCATGAATCAGTGTCTTGAATCGTTTGAATGAACGACTCAGTGACTCGCTCGTATACGTAACACTTATAAACAGTCACTTGTCGCCACCTACTGGCATAACGATGTATAGCCTGCAGAAAGAGTCACTAAAAATCGCCACCAAACGCATACTAGAGGGATTTAAACAAATATCAGTTATTACGAAACACCCCTCGAGAATTAAGTCTGAGGAACTAACAGAACTAACTATTGTGTAAATAGATTTATTTTTTACTAATAATATAATTATTTTTTACTAATAATATAATATAATATAATATAATATAATATAATATAATATAATATAATATAATATAATATAATATAATATAATATAATATAATATAATCTTTAAAGGAATAGTTCACCCAAAACTTTACATTTGCTGAAAATTTATTCACCCTCAGGCCAGATGTAGATGAGAAAAAGTTGTCTCATCTGAATCAAGAGAGAGATGTGCACAGAAGTGTTGCTATGGACTCATATTTCAACTGGAAGCAATTGTAAAATGCCCTTAATAATAGATTTGTCTCTTACAAATGCACAGTTTTCACTTCACAAGACATTAATTGATGAACTGGGGTCATGTAGATTACTTGTGGATTATTGTGATGTATTTATCAGCCATTCAGACTCTCATTCTGATTACATTCATTCACTGCGGAGGATCCATTGGTGAGCAAGTGATGTATTTCTAAATTTCTTCAGATCTGATCAGATTTTTTGCAAATTTTCATTTTTGGGGGAACTATTCTCTCAGCCTCATGTTACAAATGACACATTTGTGTCAACACTGGATTTGTGACCTTTATGGAGCAGATAGTGTTGAAAAAAAGTGTCTTATATAACTCCAGGCTTTAGGAAAAGTCTTAATGGATTCTTGCAGGGGATTTTCACTCAGCAGATTTCATTTCCAAACATCACACAGAATATACAATCATTCTCCCATTCTCCTTTCACTTTGCATTTGGCCCACTCGAGACTCAATTACAGCCAAAACCTGACGTATATCTCATTGTGTAGCAGACAACTGCAGAACTGCAGATCCTCCTCTCCAGAAACTTCACAGAGATCTCTGGAGCAAAGCCTGACCCGTGTGTGACTATCACAGTGGAGCGGTGCATCTTCACGTCTGCAGCAAATGTGTTGTGTTAGATGCCTGCTTAGAATGTGAGTGAATATCAAACTTGAGTAAAGCTGTTTAGCACACCACATGTGTCTGAAAATACTGACTCTCGCCGGTTTGGAAGATCCAGAGTCACATAAATAAGGTCACTCGGTTCAAACTTCACCACAGCGGTATCAGCATACAGCAGCAGTGCGGTTCTTTCATACACAGCGTGACTCCTGTTTGAAAGACACTAATTCTCCTTCTGTCCCACTGTAGGAAACCCGATTAGACCTCATCTTAACAACTCTGCCTTTTAGTTTTGGAAGGGGAGTGCAGGGATCTGCAAGATGGTCCGCTTGTAATTTATGGCTTGGCTTCGGCTCTTAGAGCGATAAAAATGGCAGAGAGCTGGTGATTATGAATGCATAAGGATTAATGGATGCTATTTAAAGACTCTACACAGAGCAGAGAAGACAGGGACACAATTTTCCATTCTGAAAGGAAGTGGAAAATCCATGGATTATCCCCAAAATGACTATGCTGTGTAGTGCAATCATTAAACTTGGCGTGATGCCACAGTTCTGATACCAGAGGAAGCTTTTTACTCTACTTGTTGTATATTGATCGGTCATTGGTTGGTTGGTAGTAGCCAGTGGTGGTGAACCAGAATGAATGCAAGCAGGGACATAAAGCCTCTTGGCCTGGTACTGTTCATTTCATTATGAGTTTTTAGGAGGAGCACAATTTAACATTGAACCTAATATATGCTTGTGTATATTAATAGTTTGCAAACAGTAAGGTGTGTTTATTTATTTATTTACTGAGAGAGAGCAATTCATTTTTACTTGGCAAGGACATTTAATTATATTAAAATAAATGTTTCTTTTGAACTTTCTATTCATAAAAAATGGTCCCAAAAATTACGATTTCCACAAAAACATTAAGAGATTGAACATCATTTGGCGATTTATTCAATATTTAGATATTGTATCTTGGTCAAATATTGTCCTATCCTAACAAACCATGCATCAATTGAAAGCTTATTTATTCAGATGGTGTAATATCAGGGTCACATTTATGCATTGCAAATTAATTTAATAAAACCTAGATTTAGACCTATAGGTCATTATGAGTTATATTTTAAGCCATATGTTTTATGCTTTGAAGGCCTAAATTTCACTGAAGGAACAAATATAATTTTTTTTTTAACTCACATACATTAGACTACTTTTTTTTTTTTAAACCTTTAAGCAACCTTGTGCTCTGTCCGGGCAGTTGTGCACTTTGGGTGTCAATAACATTGTGATTAAAGCCAATGCTTCCTGTACTTTTTGAATCAGACCAAATAGGTCATCCAAATGTAACCTGTTGTAAACAATGTTGGTTGTTTTGTATTACTCTCCAAACAGGCCTCATTAAGTCGAGGCATTAATACTCCGCTGTGCTTTCAGTGCTGCAGATCGCTGTGGGATCAGCTCAAGAGAGTTCCTTCCTGTCGACGGGGCTTGTTATTGTCATAAGCATCCTCACCAGCTCCTCTTGCTGTGAAGTTCCCTAATTAGTCACCTCACCGCAGCGCTCGTCTCTCCTGATTCACAGAGAGCAGCACACAATACACAAAGCACAAAAAGAGCCATTTTAATGAGGCCGTGCTTTCAGGTGTACTAGAGATGAATTTGCAAAGTGAATTTTGTTTCACAGGTTGTGGGTCACATGTAAAAACACTGCTTATTGGGTGATTAAACAGAATGCAAAACTGAAAACATGAAAGTTTATGTTTATACATACTCAGACAGAGACATCCACCTTTGTTTGAGTGCATACGCTTTTTCAGCACCATCAGATACAAAATTATTTTTCTAATATTTCTTATAAATATTGACTTGTAGGTAATTCAGTTAAGAGTTAGTTAAAGTGTTTCAAACAGATGCCCAATTTTTGTTGTAATTTGTAAACAGGGCCTTTTTATTATGAAGCGAAATATAAAAAAAAATGTATGTGAAGCTGAAAAATAATTAATTAATTAACACTTTTATTCAGCAATAACCCATTATATTGATCAAAAGTGACAGTAAAGGCATTTATAAAAACATTGAAAGAATGCTGATAAAATTATATCAAGGTTTCCACAAAAAATAAAGCAGCTTAACATTTAACTCCAATTATAATAAGAAATGTTTCTAAAGCAGCAAATCAGTATATTGTGCATAAAATAGGTTTATGAAGGATCATGCGACACTTAAGACTGGTGCAATGGCTGTTGAAAACTAAGCATTGAATAACAGAAATTAATTGCCTTTTAAATGATCTAATTTTAAATTGTAATAATATTTCACAATATTAATACGTTTTTTTTATTGTAACTTCTTAAATCGCATAAATGCAGTCCTGGCTGAGCATCTGATTTTGAAGAGACTACAAAAAATCTTACCGACCCCAAGCTTCACAATGGTTGTGTATATATAATAAATAAATAATAAAACTCATTAGTCCCAGTTTGATGTTTTTAAATCATTATAATTACAGCTGAAGAATCACAGAAAACCAAAACACATTCATTAAAAACAATTATAGTGGTCTAAAAACGAGCTCTTTATAGCTATGCTGTGATGATGTGACTTTCATCTAACATTTTTATCACAGAAAAATCATCTTTTAATATGCCATATGCTACAAGCAAGGTCAGATATGCACAGGAAACCCCACTGGGTTTTAAGTCCAACACTTTAACCACTCAGAAGATGCTCCACTGACACAATATATTTAAATATAGTGTCTGATTTTCACATTGGAAATCAAGACTAATGCAACTAATAATTTCAGAATGCTGTCAGTTCCAAGCTGTGGCTCAGTGGCAACCAAAACAACCGTATCAAGTTGTCTTGAGCCCGCCAATCATTCCTCTCAGCAGGGTGAAGCACTATCCATGGGGACTGCTTTACCAGAATCTCGGCTGAGGAAGAGGATGTGGGAAGAGCCAGCAGCTGTGAACCCAGTGGCCTTGCCAAGCGCTGCTGGACAGCCAAACCAGATGTGCAACCCAGTAAAATTCATATTAGAGATGATGGGCAGACAGATGGGTGGAGCTGTGGGAGAGTAAAGATATGTTGTCTCTGTGGAAAGCTGGCAAACTACACAAAAAGAGAGCAAGATACTCTCTTAAATGAAAAACTGAACACCCTTATGCTTTCAGTGACATTAAGATTTTATTTTGAACTAGGAAAGTGTGTTAAACCATGGTGTGTGTGTCTATGATCTTGAGTTTCTGTGTTAAAGATGTGCTTAGTCATTGGCCAAGACTTATACTGACACCTAGTGGTGTGGATGCATCTTTTTGCAAAAGTTTAGGGTTAGTGATTCAGTTGTAAAAATGTGCTAAAGCAACTAAGCTTGATACATTTAGTTTGTAAGTGAATGTGTCTAATAATGAGGAAGAGAGTCATATTCTGCTGATTGTGTGATTTCAAAATGGCTGCCAACATGAGCCGACCTGCTCACGTTTGTGTAAATAGTTATCCTTTATTTATGTATTCATCATTTTGAGGAAATAATCACTGATGGCACCTTTTATGTCTGTACCACAGGTGTGTATAAAAAGAAACCCCTTCACAAAACTAAAGATTCATAATGTATTTTCAGATGATCTTGTATCATCTTGTGGTGTTTGTTCAAAAACACACCGAAGCCTTGCTTTATCAGTAAGTGTGAGTGAGTGCAAGTTGGCGTGTATACCATGTCCTAAGACAACCCTTGTGTCTGTTTTCTTCATTTGGTCCACAAGGTTTTGATTATAAGAAACTGCCCCAGGGACTCCAAGACCTCCGGACTCCGGAGAGGCCAGAAAGGGCAAACAACACAAAGACAAAAAACAGGCCTTATGGTTATGGATGTAATATTTATTTCAAAGTTTTAAATCAATGGTGAGTCATTCTTACCAGAACAGTGCAATTTTTCAGTTTTGTTGCCTTATTGGCACATGATCAGTTTGGAAACATTTTCTGCTTGTGAGAATGTGCGGACTGTCACTATCTATGGAATGTGACTGTGTTACTGAACCATGCCAAAGGACATTTGCTTTGCATTTCAAAGAAACTACCACTGTGAATGTCAAATCAGGGTTCAAGCTTGCGTTTACGAACAAATATCACCACCTAGTGGTTATCAAGTTTTTTATTATTATTATTATTATTATTATTATTATCCATAGGTTCATACTTAATCCATTTGATCATTCTTATTATAGTGTACTAAAAACCTTTAGTTATTTTAACTATAGAAAAATAAATGATAATTAGTAGCTAAAATAAAAATGAATTAAAAACTACAGACATAATAAAAATTAAATGAAATGTATGCATTTAGCAGATGCTTTTATCCAAAGCATTCAGGCTAAAAGTTTTTACCTAACATATATAAAAAAAAACTAATAATAAACAGCAAAATTACTGAAACTTTAACTAAAATTAAAACGAAACTAGGAAATGTAAAACAACAAAAATTCATTCAAAATATTAATGAAAAATATACTAGTATTTAAACACAAGTTATGACATGAGAAAGATAATGTATTAGGGGGTTGATTTAATTTAGCCACATGCCAGTTGGATTTAACATTATTTGTGCATAAAATACACAAGGAAGTGTTAAATGCACTGCTGTTGAGTATCAAACCTTGTCTTAAAGAATCTGAATATATTTTTATGAACCATGCACAATGATAAATCAGAACAGCTGATGTGCTTGGCATGCTGAATACTGTGAATTTCAAAATACAATACTTAACACTGCACATATCAAAGATCAGAACTGAAACATACGCCACATACAACAGGTTTTTAAGAAACCCTGAGAATTGTAGTGAGGCATATCAGTTATGGAATATTCCGGACATCTGTGTGCATGTGTGGAAGGATACGCATTGAATGCCGAGCTCACGTCCCAGCCTTTAGTAAGATTAATAACAGACTCATCTGGGCCGTAAAGCTTGAAGCTGAGGAGAAGTTATGAAAACCTTGTGGATCAAGCTGGTGTTTAGAGTGAAACATTCCACTCGGATAAAATTTCCAAGCATGCCTACATAAAACACATGTCTTGAGCTTGTTATCACTCATCATTCAACATGAACTACTATACTGTCTGTTGAGGGATCCGTAACTTTTCTATGAAAGCAGATACTTCTCAGTGCTGTAAACAATAGCTATGTGATCAGACTTTGTACATGGATCATTAGTGCAAATCTGAAGGAAATACTATATGGATATTTTTCGAAAAGCTACTGAGAACATTTGTAAGCACTTGATGCTCGACAGGGGCTGTTTTCACGTGATTTTGACAGAGACTGGTCATTTGGCTCTTCTCCTCCGAACCACGATGGTTCCAGCCACAACGTCATAAACAGTTCTGTTGTGCTGGAAAAATAGTAACGTGATGAAGATTGGAAACAGGAAGGCGATGGAGAAGTTTTTGTTTAAAGCCCGTACTGTGGAGCTGCAAAAGAAAACGTAAATACATATATATTGTTTTTAATATTATTTTATCAGGGCTATTTCTTTCTGGCAGAAAAAAACAGTATACACATAACTCACGCAGATAAGCTGACACTGGATGCGGGTACCACCAAAACCCGACCCGCACTAGGACTGTTGTGTCACATGTGACGACTCGAAGCCCCAGCAGGAACTTTCCAGGAGTGGCACCTCCAGCTCCCCAAATACAGATGATCTGCAGACGAAGACACAACACAGACCGAAGGAAATGTGTGAGCTGTTTAAAGATTAAAACAGATAGGGCTCGTAACTGTGGCTTTCATGACATGAAAGACAAAAGATGCTCTCCTCACTTCATAGACACACACTAGGACTCTGTATGCTAAGGCCACGACCATCATCTGGGTCCTCCAGTGATGTGTTCACATCAACCTCTTCCACGATAAACTGCATGAATTTGGAAATATCTCTGTTTAGAAGATCAAAGACATATGAACTGTCATGCAATACATATACCATATATACATGTACACTCTGTTCAAAAGTAGGGAGTCTGTTATGCTGTTTTGCTGCTCAAGAAACATTTCTTATCAATCAATGTTTAAAGCGGGCATGCCACTTCATATTTTGTGGAAGCTGTGATATTATATGTAAAATAGTAGTACATCTATGGCTGTCCGGACAGTGTAGGAATGACTCAAGAAGGATAATTAATTTGTTCAGAACACCTCAGCTCACCTCATTCCACTGAGATGCACGATCCACAGCACTACGGTTGCCTTAACACAGAAGAGAATGAAGAAATCCACAGTTTCTGCCAGAAATCTACGGAGCGGGGAGGGGATGGTGTTCTCTCTACCTGAAAGAACAAAAGATGAAGTTAGTATCCAAGTGTACATTTTCAAGATTGCACCTTCAATGCTTCAACAAATAATAAGAAAATCAGATCTACAGAATTTACATCAGTGTCTCAAATCTGCTTACATTTATGACCCTGGACTACAAAACCAGTCTCAAGTCACACAGGTATATTTGTAGCAATAACCAATGACACATTGTATGGGTCAAAATGATAGATTTTTTGTTTTTATGCCAAAAATCATTAGGATATTAAGTAATGATTCCATGAAGACATTTTGTAAATTTCCTATCAGAAATTTATCAAAACTTTTTTATTACTAATATGCATTGCTAAGAACTTTATTTGGACATTTTTAAAGGGCCATTTTCTCGATATTTGGATTCTTTTGCACCCTCAGATTCCAGATTTTTTAATTTGTATCTCAGCCAAATTATTGTCCTATCCTATCGAACCATACATCAAGGGAAAGCTTATATATATATATATATATATATATATATATATATATATATATATATATATATATATATATATATATATATATATATTTTTTTTTTTTTTTTTTTTTTTTTTTTTTTTTTTTTTTTTTTTTGACGACCTAGAGGATTATGCAGAAAGGGAAATTTCTCTATGTAAATTAACACTGGCCTCTCTGGATACTGTACTGCTTAGCATCTGGTGAACAGGAGTCATTGTCTGTCAAGACTTTTACAGTGTCATGCATTTAATCTGGTTTTAATGCTGGATTATGTCTTTACACCAAATTTTGAATGGGCACAGTGCGTCCTTGAGACACCTCAATGTAATATAACGGGGATTTTGGAAATACATAATACTAAAGGTTAATTTAATCCAATTCTTCATTGTCTTGTTAACGTGAGTTTAAGAAGCAACTAGTCCCTTCATCTCCTCGGAGCAGTGGACTGACAGCTACCTGCCGGCTGTGCTGGTGCTCTCTCAGAGCTGCTGGATGTGTCAGCGGCTGCTGGGCGGCTCGTCCGGGGACACCGAGCCGCGATGTCAGCGGGCGTCACGTTACAGCCGCCGGGGGGCGGAGGACAGAGCGGCGCGGACATGAACACCCAGCTCTGCCAGCTCACATGGCCACTGTAGCGCCACATCCACTGCTGCAGCCGCTGGCAGTATTCAGTCGTTGACATGTTGTCTTTGTCATCGGACCACTGACCGTTTTTGACCGTGTTTTCCGCTCTGTTCTTCACCGCCATGTTTACTGCTTTTATACTTCTTTTAGACTTCCAGCTAATCGGCTCAGGCTGAAGCAGGAGTATACCACTTATTGCCAGTACAATGTTTTTGTAGCTGGAGATTTTCAACTACCTTGTCCTGTGACAAACAGTTTCCATAATAAAATGTATTATAGCAAAAAGACGTGTCTGGTACAAACGACACTACAGTGTAAGCTTAATATGACATAGCATCAGCTAATAGTGCACCCCTGTAATATATAATAATGTTGCTTGCGAATATCATTAAGACTGATCAAGAGCATTATAATGTAAAACATAATCGAAGACTGGTAGACAGTCATGAATGATAAATCTGAAACTCGTTGTTTAAAATATTAATACAGCAGTCACGCAATGCCAAACTATTGAATTAATTCTTTAAAAAATAAATAATAATTAAAAAATAATTGCTAAAAGTATAGTGTCAAAATTTCAATAATTATCAGCGACGAAACACATTTAAATCCAATTGTTTATTTTTATATAGTTATTATTAGTATCATCCTCATCATTATTGTTATTACTATTGCACTACAAAAGTGATTTATCTGAAACATTAATACAGTGGTAAAACAAGTAGAAATTATTAAAATAGTTTTTTTGTAAATGTTGTAAACAAGTGCTGTAGTCTACTCAAAAAAATATGCATAAAGACTATATGGAATGTTTGTTTTTTTGTTAAATAATTTGTCATGAACTGGTAAATGCAAAAAAATAAATAAAATAAATAATAAATAATAATAATAATAATAGTGAGTAATTATATTAATAAAAGAATGTAATATTATCGTTTACATACATTTAAATTTAGGTTATCAATTTTCATTTCCTTGAT
The DNA here is from genome assembly GCF_003368295.1 of Carassius auratus. Taxonomy (NCBI): domain Eukaryota; kingdom Metazoa; phylum Chordata; class Actinopteri; order Cypriniformes; family Cyprinidae; genus Carassius; species Carassius auratus. Next base: position 13,233,148 of record NC_039261.1, on the reverse strand, counting down.
AACGAAAAATCCACATTATTTTTGAAAGTGAAACTTGTCAAGCTCATCACTAGATGGCGACAGTGTCTTTCACGTGATTTTGGTTATGGTAGTGAACAGATTTATTCTCAATAAAATTAAATCAAGCTTTGTATGTTCAAATAGAGACCAAAATATACATAATGCCTCAGATTTTCAAACTCAAACATTCTTTATTTTAAACGGACAGCGAAGAAATGTAGAGCAGGAATGAACTGTAAACACGTGGTACATGGGAGCTGTCCCAAATTCAGTTTCTGCATGATAGCAGGTGTACAGGCTCACTGCAATTAATTGTGCTTATTTAGACATCTTCATGTCAGTGCAAAAGGGTCAAAGGCTTTAAAAACTGTCCGCCGGAAACAACCCTGTTTTGTCCCTTGATGCTTGTTGTGGTGGACAGCTGTTAAAAAACTGGGATGTATTTATGTCTGTGTGTTGCTCTCATTCTCTATTGGTGCTGTATTTGCTGACTTGGCTGCCCTGGGCCTGTGAGTAAGGTCTGGCCGGCCTAGTGACTGTGCTGGGCCCTGAATGGAGGCCCCCAGGCGGAACAGAATCAGCCCATGTGAGGATGATCACCTCTGACAGGACGGGAGGTGACTTGCGCAGAAATAATCAGGAACAAATAAAAGCTGTGTCTAGCAAATGCTGACGTGCATGGAACTCACCACCAGCTGAGGATTATGAGTGAGGTGTGTGTGTGTGTGTGTGTGTGTGTGTGCGTGTCTGTCTGCTGTCCATAATCATAGTATCTGCGCGGCATGGAAGCAAAAAATCAGGAAGGGTTAAAGTATTCTACTAAATCACAAACGCAGAAGAAAACACCAAAACACTTGAATGTATTGTCTTATACTTGAACTTTGTTACTATTGTGATTGTGTCAGGAGTCATGAGCAATGACTGTTTAGGGAGGGTGGAGGCAATAAAGTGACTCAAAACCTTTGCTGACCTCTGTGTCAACAAATGACCTGTGCCATTTAGGAACCTTTAAATGTTAAATGGCAATTTTGGTGCATCATTTCATGGTTAACTGCCCTAAATAAAACCCCTACCATTACAAGCCTGTAGAGGAATCAAATAGAGGAATCAACTTTCCTGCATGTACTGTAAAAAACAAACCCTTTCGAATCTTCAGCATCAGACTCAAAACTCAATAAAATAAAATGCATGTGCATGTTTTATTTTGGCATAATGGCCAAAACAGGAGTAGCCTAAATGATTTCAAGGCCAATGTCCTTCATCCTGCAGTGATATGCCTACATATTTGCTTTGCTGACTTATTGTATTATAATCTCTTAAAGTCTTACTGTTCGTAGTCTAAATGCCCTGATTTCAGCTTTGATTTTAAGAGACCTTAAGAAGAAAATGTGATGACAGCATGCTGACTCAGAGTTCAGGAAATCATGTGATGCACTCACCCGAAATTTAACCTCAAAGATGTACACATGATATTTAGACACATGATATTTACTTTAGAATTTTATTTACTTTGAGCATAAAATAATGTCTTAAATCTATCTTAAATCAAACAGTTTGTACTTTTTGTTTGTACAAAATTATTAAGAAAATGTGCATATTTTTGGCAATAAAGTTTTGCATTTATTAGTGCTCGTTTCTTTTTATATTTTTTAATAAAAAAAAGCCATATGTTTAATAAAAAAAAAAAACAGCCTTTAAAGTTATGTCCCTCAGTTTGAACTCAACCCTATTTTGAATAAAAAACCTCAACCCCGTCACACTCGACCTCGTCACAAATATATGTTGCTGTAAAATTGTGACAGGGTTGAGTTATTTACTTCATTTATTAATCATTTTAATAAAAAAAAAATAAAGAGTCATGGTTTCAGTAAATATTATCTAAATAGTAAAAATCATGACTCTTCATGAGTCTTCAACAACTCATATTTTTATTATAAATAGAATACTTGATGTAATATATTCACTTAAACTTTGACTATACCACACATTAGAAATTGCATCCACATTTGCAGGAAAAAGACAATGTTGGCCATGCAGATATTTTGAACCAGAAACAAAGGGACAATACGAGAGAGAAACAAACCAGAAAATTTAAATTGAAAGCAATGTATCCGTTCAAATCTTCAACCCCATCACACATTGTGACATTAATATTTTTGGGGGAATGGGGAAGACAATTAAGTATTTAAGCATTTCTTGCTTATTACCATTTGACATGGACTAAAACAATAAAATAATGGTTTTAGTTAAACTTCTAAATTATTATTATTACTTTAACAAAAATGAAGAGAACAGACACAATTTATCTGTTTTAGCTCCTGTCCTATAAAAATGTAAAAATAATAAAAAGTTATACAATTGTTATCATTACATTGTTATGAGGGACACATGAGCAGTATGTAGATTTTTGTTTTATAATAAGTTCTGTGTAAAATCCTTTTAAAGCAATTTTAAAGCAATCTCGTTATGAAAAACAAAACAAAACAAAACAAAAACAAAAACTGAAAATAATAAAAGGTCTTTAATGCCTTAGGTGGGAAAATATATTTTTTTGGATGTTTGATATGTGCCTGATGATATGGGGTATTTAGTAAATTAATCAAATGTACATTCCAAGTTGAAATGTTACTGAATCGAAGGAATGACCCATAACATCTATCTATCTTACTATTATTATTATTATTATTTGTATTTATTTTCTGTTTGCCCCCATTTAGTTTTTTTCTTTAGTTTTGTTTAAAAGTACAAAAACTCCATGTATTTTTTATTTGCTTGTTATTGTTTGATTTGTTTTGCATTGATTTGTTCCACAGTCTCTCAATTATTATGACTCAAAAGTGATTTATGAAATCTTACCATATATATATATATATATATATAAAAGGAAAACGAATCTAAAAAGGAAAAAGGTTCCTTTACTTCCTTTTATGTTAACTGCTTATGTACTTTTGTATCTTAACTGAAAACTAAGAGCATGCAAATCCTTTTTTCAAACGATTTGTGGCCTTTTGTTGACACAGAGACACCATTAAGTTAATTATGTCAGCTTCCCAACATCTCAAAGGTGACTGGGTGAGGGGTCTGGTGTCATGCGGTCAGAGCTCATATACCTCCCACCCTCCTCTCTTTCTGTGACCCATTCAGAGCACCTCTCAGCCCTATATGTGGCCCTGTCTGTTTGATCACATGAGCCACTTCCACCTCAACTTTTCTAGATCAAAAGTTCGCTGTGGGAAAAGACATAAAGCATTCCAGAACATCTGACCCATTGAAAATGTTTGTTTGCCACACTTGCAGCTGTGTGAAGACAAAGCCTATATGCGGCCGTCACTTCAAAGTTGCTTTGTATTCCACATTTAGACAGTGTATTGAGCACTGAGCAACAATGACAATGGGTTAAATTTGTCATTCTTGAAATAGCATTGATCTGAGTTGTAACTTGGTGGTGATATCTTGGTGAACTTCAGCTAAATTAACCCAAATCCTGTTTGGTGTTTCAAATAAATCTCAATCCTTGAGGTTTCAGGGGTTAAATACAAATACATTTGTAAGTGGATTGTTTACAAGCAGTAAGAAGAAAGGTCAGTGAATGACTTCTTGTTTCCTTTTCCTCAGAGCTATCACAGAACTCTGTTATCTCCCCCCTGCAGAGCATGGAAGTACGTGTTTGAAAGTAATTAAACAGTGTTCACAGATCCATTGTTCTCCAGACTCATGCTCTTAAAAATAAAAACACATAGACATATCCCTTTTCATATAAACTAGGATTAGACACAAGATATTACTTATGACGTCAAATCCCCTTGCTCCTCTCCAGCAGGAAAAAGTACCTTTTCATTGCTTGACATGTATTGAAAATGATCAGCTGGAAAGGAAAGGGTTTGGAGAACTTTTTTTAAAATGTGTGTTATTTAGAGAGAGAGAGAGAACAGACAGAGAGCCTCAGCCATATCTGTAAGCAGAAGTTATTATCTTAATTGATTCAAATGGAAAATTCATCAATGAAAAATAGCTCTTTCCTGGCCACAAAACATTAAAACTCTGGTGCCCAAAAACAGATATTGCCCTACAACAACTGAACAGAGAGGCACGAATGTGGGCACGAATGAACTGCGGGCCAACAAGAGCGAGTGGCAGATTCAGTGACACAGGTGACCATGAAAGCAACACCTTCCCTACTTCAAAAGTAGTTATCTCCACTATCCTGCCCAGATCAGACTTCCATCCTCGCACCATTCAAAGAGTAAAGTCAAGTCAAGTCAAGTCTGCTTTATTGTCAATTCTTCCACATGTACAGTACATACATATAGAGAATCGCAATTTTATTCTCAGACCCCTGGTGCATACTGTTAACACCGACAGTGATCAAATATAAATTATAACATAAAACTATACAATAAGGGGATGTAAAAAACACATGTAATAAAATTTAAAATAAAGTTAAATAAAGCAGTGCAAGGCACATGACAGATAGAGTGCAAACCAGTGAAGTGAACAAACAGTGCAGATAAAAAGATTTTTAGTGAAAAAAAAGCTTATTTAGTCTGATTAAAGTGGCAAAGGGCTCTCAAGAGAGGTACTGACCGATGAGGTGGTAGAATGACATCAATGATCTTCTCAGCTGCTCTCACTATGGGTTGTAGAGTCTTTCGGCAGGACGCGTTGCAGGCGCCATAAACACACAGTGACGCAGGTCGAATGCAGACATCTCACGTGGAAGCCAAATGTTAACCTGCCACATCATCCTACACTGGACCTCCACCACCTCTAAGACCCTGTACACCTCTGTAATGACAGTGTTTGTATGTTTGCCAAAACTCTTATACACGTGGCCCTGGGCTGGACCCCTGGCAGCCCCCAAGAGAGCACCAGAGCAGCCACTGCCCTTCAGCCAGTGAGACACTTTTCCCCAACGGCTCCACCGAACATCATCTCTCCAGGATTGGCGGAGCAGTACTATACCCACAGGTCTGCACCCTATAGCCAAGCCACTATGACCCCACCCAACCGCCCTGGACCTGTACCTCGTCTTGGACCTCAACCTGGACCTGTAGCTCGTCCTCAGCCTCGACCTGGATTTGTATTCGACCTCAACCTCCACAGCCTGCTCTCTACTACCATCAGCCTACACAGCAACAACTGAGACCCTGGGAGCAACATCTGCACAACCACAAAAGACCCAGAGCAGTTCCAACATCAGAGCAGCAGCCTGGTCCACACCCCCACTGGCCCGAGCAGCAGGAGCAGAGGATCTATGCTGCAGCCCTAATGGGCCAAACCCCACCAACCTGGTATGGACCTGCTCACGCTGGTGATAATCAACATTTTCTGAAGTCCATTTTTTCACAGACCTTTTTGAAAAATAATTTTGAATTTTAAAGAATTTTAAGGCCTGTTCTATATGTGTGCCATACCATATTAACAGCCTTAACATGAGATGAATTATGGGAGTGAGATTTAACGCCTACGTGCACATTCTTTTATCTGAGCCGATGTTCCTCAAACTGTATCTAACTGGAATGCTAAACAGAATTCCAAAGATCTTCCTGTCATGCTTTATCTGGTCCTAAATGGGAAAATTCACAGTGTTCCAGAAACACACACACACACACATACACACACACAGTGCTCAAGTTTCCATTCAACACAAAAGACAGTCATAGATCTGATGGACAGAAATCTTGACGAGGAAGCCTAATTTTAAATCAACACATAGATTATTAATTCATTAATTCAATAATCACGAGTTTAAGCTCAAAAATGTGCTCTGTTACCATTATGCCCTTGAAAAACCTCTCTACAGTCATGTAGGATGAACATCTGTGACTGTTTTGACTGGCCCCTTTTTTGATGTTGTACTATAGAGGCTCCATACTGAGCAGGGCTCTGCCTGGGATTACAGATCACATGTCCTCAATGAATCCAGAGGAGGAGGAAGGAACTCAGCTGAAACACTCTTCCTGGCGCATCCCACCTTATCAAGGTTAAGGGGATAGTTTGGATAGGTTGGTGTGTTCTTAAACACAGCTGACCTCATGCTTTATCAGTCTTGAGGAATGAAGGCAAAAGCAAGAAAACATGCTCTTTGAGTCCAAAAGGAAATTTAAAATAGACGACAATATCAAGATATCAACAGATAAGTATAAAATATTACTTAGAGGATTTTTTAATCCTTCTTCAGGTTCTTTTTTAAATTAAAAACAGCATTTCATTATGATAGTGACTAGTTTTCCTTTTTTTGATTCAGTTTTTGTAGCCCCCGAGCTCAAGTGAGCCTTCCTTTTCTTCCTGATCTCCATACAGAGGTCAAGAAGGAATGGAGGAGGCCATTTTCATAACGCATCCAGCAGTTCCAGCATATGAGTTATGCCAACATCAAGGGGATGCAACCTTCGTCGAGACAGTGGTTGAGAAGTTCAGGGAGGCAAAGGCATGCTTAGCGGCCTTCAAAACCTTAATTCCTTAAGGTAGGCAAGACCTGAGGGAGGTGATCCAGACGAGGCTTTCCCAATGCTCTCGTGTGGGCCAGAGTGATACCTGAACACCTACTCATCTCCTTCGGGGGTTTAACATCTGCCCTCATTTTACCCTTCCTAATTCCCCTGTAACCACCATCATCTCCACCTGACTGCATTGCAGTCTCTTATGCTGAACCTATGATGTTTTTGGTTGGTTCTGTGTATTACATAGTAACCACCTGATGGTCTGGAATAGAGGCTTCCTCAGGCTTCGCTTCTTGAATGGGGCTCCTGCGCGGGATCCATGGTGGATGAGTACAATCTATTTTGAAAAAAAAAATGTATCATATGCGCTGGTGGTTGTGTGAATCCATCTGCTAGCCTTCTTTGCAGTGTTTTGGGACCTGTGTGTTTCTGTTCTTTTCTAGGGTAGGTCCTCGGTGAGCACCCCATCTGCTGGACTAAGAACAAGGTTCTCGACTTTTGCAGTGATGGCCTCACTCGTCAATGCTGGATCAAGACTGTATGATAGCCCTTTTTCTGGCTTCATGCTTCCTGGATCATGTGGACAGATCACAGGCTTCTGTGGGAGCCTTCTTGGTCATCAGGTCCCCGGCACAGCAACTCTCCTCAATGTCCAGGCTGGGCTTATCCTTTTCAGGCTGCCTTGATTGGGATGCCATATCCAGGTTCGCCCTGAGGGGCTTCCTATGAATCAGGATACCCCCTCTAACTGAGACGTCCAGCAGGAATTATGAGTGGTGTTTTTGCGCCTTGGGCTCCACTCAACTAGCGTGTCTCTGTTGATACATTTCTTGAAGCATCACTCACCTCACTGTAGAAGGTTATATATTTGAGCATGGTGCTTTCTTCCCAGAGTTAGAATTTTCTCCCTTCTGAGGAGTGGAAATCCCCACTTCGTGGGCTACTCTCATGGTTAGCAGTGCTCCAATCTGTCAGAGGGTAGCCTATGAGCATGCTACCTCTTTTCTGAATTCGGAGTTCTTCTTTCACGTGGAGAGTTGAGTTCTCTGTTTCCCAGAGCACCTGGAAGGATGTAGGTCGAGCCTCCCTCTTGGCTGAAAGCTGGGTGTTATGCTCCTTCAGCTAGGTAACTTACAGCTAGCCATTCCAGCATTATAGCAAAGATTGAGTTGATGACTTCTCAAACATATTGTTCTTGGGATGCACAATTTCCATCTATAGACTACTCCTTCAGAGTGCCATAAGGGTCCCTCAGAGTGGTATCTTTAAAATCCATGTTAAGGTAGTGTGCAGTCGAAGTTCTCGTGCACTTTCTAAAATCCACACTATGGTAAGTTCGCATATTAAGCATTTTGTGTTCTTTCTAAAATCCTGTATGGCTACGCTACTTTAACAGGATGTTGCTACTAGGGGTCTGTTGAGACAGTTCCTTCAGCAAGCTCATACAGAGCAAGCGGTAGCCCCCTGGTGACAGGCCAAGACCTAGTATGATTCTAGGCACTTGGTCATATCCCCTTAAAGGAATCTATTCCTGATTCTAAGCCTTGAGCTCTACCCTGGGCCCAGGAGTTCTGGCCCTAATAGGTAGGTTTTTTCGGGTATGTAGCTTAGGCCTTCGTCCATAGGGGAGAGTGTCACTGACCGATCTATTGTCCCAGGGGAAACTCCCTTAATGTTTTTTGGTAGAGTTGGTATGCTTCAGACATGGGTCACATCGAGGCGTTCCCCATAGCGACCCCTAGAGGACGCAGTGTCTCGTTCCCTACTCAGGGAACCATGGTTACATACTGTAACCTGAGACGTTTTTCATAGTGAAATACCATAATTTTTTTTTTCATATTTCACAGTTCATATTTTGTTCAAAATATCTAATCTAACTTCTCAAACAATTTTAAAAGGTTGAGGAAAATTTCATTTATTTCAGTAATTCAACTCAAATTGTGAAACGCATGTATTAAATAAATTCAATGCACACAAACTGAAGTAGTTTAAGTCTTTTTTTTTTTTTTTTTTTGTGATGATTTTGGCTCACATTTAACAAAAACCTACCAATTCACTAGCTCAACAAATTAGAATACTCCACCAGTACTTGGTAGGGGCCGCTTTTGCTTTAATTACTGCCTGAATTCGGCGTGACATGGAGATGATCGGTTTATGGCACTGCTGAGGTGGTATGGAAGCCCAGGTTCCTTTGACAGTGACCTTCAGCTCATCTGCATTTCTTGGTCTCTTGTTTATCATTTTCCTCTTGACGATAGGAAGGTCTGGTGAGTTTGCTGGCCAGTCAAGCACCCCAACACCATGGTCATTTAACCAACTTTTGTAGAGTGGGCAGGTGCCAAATACTGCTGGAAAATGAAATCAGCATCTTCAAAAAGCTGGTCAGTAGAAGGAAGCATGAAGTGCTCCAAGATTACTTCGTTAACTGGTGTAGTGATTTGGTTTTCAAAAAACACAATGGACCAACCCCAGCAGATGACATTGCGCCCCCAAATCATCACAGACTGTGGAAACTTAACACTGGACTTCAAGCAACTTGGGCTATGAGCTTCTCCACCCTTCCTCCAGACTCTAGGACCTTGGTCTACAAATGAAATACAAAACTTGCTCTCATCTGAAAAGAGGACTTTGGAGGACGTTGTCTGTGGTTCAGGAGTGGCTTAACAAGAGGAATATGACAACTGTAGCCAAATTCATTGACACATCTGGTGTGGTAACTCTTGATGCCTTGACCCCAGCCTCAGTCCATTCCTTGTGAAGTTCACTAAAATTCTTGAATACAGTTTGCTTGACAATCTTCATAAGGCTGTGGTTCTCTCGGTTGGTTGTGCATCTTTTTCTACCACACTTTTCCCTTCCACTCAACTTTCTGTTAACATGCTTGTATACAGTACTCTGTGAATAGACAGCTTATTGGCAATTCATTTTTGTGACTTACGCTCCTTGCGAAGAGTGTCAATGTTTGTCAGAGACCATTTTGAAGGCTCAAGAAATCTTTGCAGGTGTTTTGAGTTGATTAGCTGACTGGCATGTCATCATATCCTAATTTGTTGAAATTGGTGGGTTTTGGTTAAATGTGAGCCAAAATCATCACAATTAAAAGAACAAAAGACTTAAACTACTTCAGTCTGTGCATTGAATTTATTTAATACATGAGTTTAACAACTTGAGTTGAATTACTGAAATAAATAAACTTTTCCTCCACATTCTAATTAATTGAGAAGCACCTGTATATCTCGCTAATAACACATACTCTCATTTAGTTTTGTTTAGTATTCTCAACCATGTTCTATTGCAACACATTTTTTTCCCATGGGATGCAAAAGGAGAGTGAATTACAATCTATTTTTATTTTAGTTTATATTGCATACGTTGTGCAAAATATATAATTTTGTTTTCCATATATTATACACACACACACACAAAAGGGTAACACAATAATTATAGATTTATTTTGTCTCTTTAAGCCTTAAATTCTTAATCAACTTTTTTCATCAAACAGAATAATTTCATACATTTTATGTCTCACTATTACTATTCACTCTTTCCCCATTTTATTCCCCATCATTCATTTATTTATTAAAGGATTCCTTGCATTTGCAGCCATTTCTCAAGACTGTTAAAGCATGAGGTCAACTGTGCACTCCAATATTCCAGCCCAGTTCCTTGCAAGTATGTAATAATAAATGGATTCTTTGGCCACAGATGTCCTTCCTTTAGTGACCATTGTAGCTCTTTAAGCTCTGAGCTGGAGCCCAATCAGCTAGTTGCATAGCAACAGGCTTCCCAGAAGCCCCTGCTGATATCAGCCCTAACTCAACTGACACATAGCTGATTCCAACCAGTCAACTGAAGTGAACCCAAAACCCTTTCAGTGGCTATGTCGACAGATTGATTTGCAAATAAAAGCATTTTGCAACAACATATCTGCTGTTGTGCAGGCATGAATTGACCAATTAAAACACAGAGGTCATGATAAGCCTCAGGGAGAGTAACATTGATAAATTATAGAACATTACAAACATGCCAGACATGCAATGGCTATAATCGGATAAGCGTGCAGGTCTCTTTAGGTTTTATAACCTTGACTGCATGTAAAAGAGACTCTATTGCATTTTTAGGGACTGTAACCTTGGCCCTGGTCTCAGACACCGCCGATACGCTTGTACAACAGCATTGTCTGTTCCAGCGTAAGGAAAGTGAGCGGAAGGGTGCGATCCCTGTCCTGCGGTGCAGCTTTCCAGATGTTACTCAAAGGATATGATTTCATTTCTGCAGTGTTATCTGCACAAGCAAAACAGTCTGGGGGTCAAGATACTAAGACAGGACCCCTGTGAATCCGACACAAAATACTGAGACATCCCGCAAGCAGTCCACACCCATAATGCAATACACAGAATCGCACAAGATCTGCGCCTCTAGCCAGTTGATAATGACTGGCTTAAAGACTATAAGAGATAAGTAGATTCCCACGGCCCATCTATGTATAAATATCTATAGGGCCTTTCACACTGCTTTAGTTCCAGAACTAAATGCACAGTACTAAATTACTGGGACGTTCAATAGCAATGACATTTGTGCACGGCGTTCAACAGCATTTACAAAGAAGAATAACGTTAATAACAGAAGGATAGAGGATGCTGTGACTGGAGCTGTGTTTTTGTTGCATCTCATGGGTTTCACAATAATGGACATGGAATGTCGACTAATATTTAAAGCAATTGAAAGAATGGAAAGGAGAACTAAGAATCTCCAACGACAACTCGCAGTGCTACATTTGCTACAAACGTCCGTCCATCTATCGCTGGTTATCATACTTGCGATATAAGTTGACACAATGTTTATACATGTTTATACATTGACACATAGCAGCACCTCTGCATGAATTTATCATCTTTTCATATTTATTTGTATATTGTCTTGTCTTGATCTTACATAAAACTGGGGCAACGGCACTTTTCCCTTAACTCTGTAATAACAAACATGAAACCTATTGCTTGTAGTCTAACCTCCCTGAGTTTTTGGCTCCTTTATATGATAATAAACATCTTCATATGAAGTAAATTCCATACACTCAGCTCTTCAGATCTCAGCATGTCAATGAGAGCGCATCAGGCCAAACCCAAATCTAATAAGCTAACGCTGTGTTAGAATTAAAATGTGATAAAAATGAATCATGATAAAACCTAAATGCATACAAAACACATTTCCAGTACCACCTTCCTCCTTTTAAACTTTGTACAGGTAAAAGCATTGTTTTTATTGAATAGGCTGTACAAAGAGAGCTGGCCCATAACCCACCTGTTTCAGCTGTTTTTGCAGTCAATTACAATCAGTGGATCTCTACACTTTCCTGTCCTGGGAAAGTAGCCACTGGTGGAACATTCTCTGCTATTTGTGTAGGTCAAAAGGAATGACTCTGGGGACTCGCTGTGTTCCAGATTCGTTACGCATGTTAAAACTATGTTCAGAAAGAGAAATGTTCTACTAAAAGGAGGAAAGAAATACATCTTCTCTGTACCCTTGAATAAAGTCCACTGTAACAGTAGTTTAACTCCCTCATTCTTCTGAGGTGAAAGGTTATAAAGACATGGGCATGCAAGAACTATTTTGAGTAGCTTAGTGAAGATAAATCACATGATCAGTTCACCAAGATGTTAGCTCTCATTTTTAGAGAAGAATGTTTCAGAGAGAAGCTTTTAAAAATAGACAGTACAGTATACAGTTAAATATCACAATCTTGTTTATTAATCTCCAGAGATTAACAATGGCCAGAAACATCTGAACAACAAATCATGTAGTAACAGACCACATAATTTAATGCTATGAGAAAATATTTTCGTTGTTGTTCCTTAAGGAGTGTTTTATCTTTTTGATTAATAGGCAAAATCTTAAGAAATGTGAATAAATAAACCATTATTAACATTTTATCAGGTTTTGAGACATGTTAACTAATATGTAAGGCTTCCAAAATATGGAAGACTGTGTTGGCTGTTAAAATGAAGGGAAAGTGGTTAATTTTGGGATTTCTGGGATGTTTTTATAGGTGTGACATATGTGTCTGTACCGACCTAATCATATTATTCGTTAGATGGCATGGCCTATGTGATATCATTCATAGTATACACACCTTACTGTGAACGTTAAATCTCTGGCCTAGATTTTTTTTAAACTGTTGACACATGCATTTTGACTAAGCCTATGTGAAAACAGCAGGGATCAACAAACCACAACTCAGCTGAAGGCAAATAAAAACAACTTTATTCAAAGCACCATAAAGACTGATAATAAATGCATTTTAAAATGGTCAGCACGCATTTGCTTTGGTGTCAAAAATAAGAGATTTTCAGTAGAGAAATAACGTTTCACTTTGGCTTTTTGCTCATTGAACTGAGCCTGGCATCTTCAAATCCAGATTGGATAACTTCATGCCTCCTTTACATATGTTCTCACAGCCACCACATCACCCATTATGCATTTCTGAAAAGAGAAATATGGTTATAAAATGAATGGAGAAAGCACTCAAATAATGAGAAAAACAAACTATTCTGTACATTTAACCAGAATTCAGAACACAGTTAAAACTATTCATTTATATCAGACTACCCCATCAGCTTTAAAATGATTATATTTGAAAAATGTTTCAATTAAAAAATACGTCAGAATCACAATGTTAAACTTTTTTTTTTTTTTTTTTTTTGCAACAGTGTTTTTCCATTAGATAGGCTATTACACTCACAAAAAGCAAATTCTAGCAGGAGAAATATTTTAGAATTGAGAAAAAAGAAAAGAAAAAAAAAAAAAAAAAGAGTATCTTCCAATATAGTGGCTTCCATTGGCTTTCTGAGCCCGAATATCTCCATTTAAAAGTTTACTAATATTTTCAGTTTTCTCTGAATAATAATATGTGGAAATATGATAACCAAAGCAAATAATAATAATTATTCATTATTATCAAATATAATACTATATATACTATTATTAAATAATAATGTTGAATTTTATTAACTTTTTTAAATAAAATTGCAAACTGTAATCTCTATGAATTATTGGTCACATTTTAAATTATTGTGAATTTTGTCAATGTACACATAGCTCAACAACAATTTTGTAACCGCATTAGCAAATACATTATATTATATTGCATTATGTAATGCCACTTGTGTGATCATCAATATTATAACGCGTTTTCAATAAATAAAGGAGAATCCTTACAGCTACTAATTTCCCATCCGTCACCTCCCTCTCTATCCTCGACTCTTTGCCATCCCAGGTCTGTTTCTGCACAAGTTTGCCGTTCTCAAGAGTCACGACAGTCTGCAGACAAAGAGAGAGAAAAGCCTGTTAAATGCATACGATTAACATCTTCACACCAACGCAAATATTCCGCCTATTCCATTACAAACCGTAGTCTTTCTATCATCCGCGGTGATCTCCTCGAATGACTCATTGAGTTTAAATTTGATCTCGGTGGTTTTGAAGGTGCTCTGCGACTTCATGCATATGAGCCCCTGATCATCCACACACACGACCAAGTTGGGCTTGGTCCGGTTTCCCACCTGACGAGTGGCGAATCCTACACCTGAAAAAAGAAATGCACTTCTTTCATTCACGAAACAGATTTATATTACTGACAATCAACAGTATGATATTTAATGCATATGTTAAAACTGTAAAAATTGGCTTAACTTTTCTTTTGCATTTAGCAAAATGGAAATATTCGCTATGGATACTAAATAATGAATCATACCTATAGCCTTCATGTACTCGTCAAAGTTTTCGCTGCTGGTCATCTTCCATGTTCCCACGAATGTTTCAACCATGTTTCCGGATGATGATGATGTTCCCTGTCACTCAAGCAACAGCGCAAAGCTCAGATTTATTCTGATCTGAACTGATCGAATGACTGACTGCAGGCTTTTTCAACAGCTCCTCCAGCACGTGCGTTTTGACACGAGCCAATCAGAGGAGCCAGCGTCACTGTGTGTGCGGAGTTCCTCAAACGCAACTCAGAACTGGGGAAGGGGTCGCGTTTTTCAGACCACAAAAACGGTCAAATAACATTTACTGGGTTAGAGGACAGCAATCAGAAAGATCATGCACATGGATAAACTTATCATGTATTTTTTTTTTTTTTTTAGAATGACGTGTTTGACCAAATAAGAGACCCGACTAAAGGGATGACCTTTCCTCACAGAGGCCGACTGCACACACACAATGATGTCTATTTGAACTTTAATAACTACGTAATAACGTGCTTATAATCTCATGTAGACAAAGGACATTTTGTAGGCAATATGTTAACATATGCTAATTCACAGGCATATTTTCATTTGGATATAGAACACGAAACCCATCATCCTTACTGCTTCAACCACTACACATATTTGGTACACTGTATACTGCATACTATTATTTAAAATGTCTAATATGTGTTGAATAACATACCTATACCTCTCAGAAATTCTTGCACTAAATGTCATGCATTAATTACATGGATGTGATGTAAAAGTAATCTTTTCCACTTATGTCATAGTGGGATAATGCATAAGTAGAGACTTTACTGAGTCTGTATACAGAGGCCTGTTAATTTACTTCAAAAGTCCAACCAAAAGTCTAGAGGACAAAGTGAGAGTCAACTCAAAGACATGACAAATAACAATTTTATTACACATCCACGGACATATAAATACAAAAGAACTAGACTATTTTTTGTCCCCTGCTTTAGCTTGAGGGTCTTTAGCTGTGCATCGGGTCTGTAAGGCTGAGAGCAATTCTTGTGTGGTTAGTTTGGATCCCTTCATCAGCAGCCTCTCTCCATCCACTACAAAAGACCACAATGACATGCATTATACAATGACACTATGCCGTACGCTCTTTTGCAATAATGGAGTTACAGTTCAGTCACTCACAAAATGTGATGTCAATCGTAGGCTCGGATCGGTCATGCTTTATTTCTGTGATAACTTCACAGTTCATATTTGTGGCTCTGGCTTTTTCAGACCCAACCACAATGAGAAACTCTCTGCAGGAAGGAAGAAGACAAAAGTAATGCAAGAGATGAGATTTATTTATGCTTTTAATTATGCCTTCATAAATTCACATTTCATTTATGCAATAAAAACACGAGTAATGAGGGATAAGATGAAAAAATGTGTAAAAGTTGTGACAGCCCATAATAAATGTCATTGAAACAAAGTGGGCAGTTTGTCATCAAAAATGGATTAAAGAGTCATTTAGGATAGCTTTTCCTAAACTTAAACAATTATTTATTGACCGATGGTTTTATTGACTAATCTGCAAACTAAATCTCCTGAAAAGTACATTTTGAATTGCTATGGATCCTGCTTCAGATATTATGCATGTTTAGAATAGCCTACTAGCTTGCTATTTACAAAAGAAAAAGAAAAAAAAGAGAGGAAAGGAAAAATAAGTATAATATAAACTGCATGCCATATATTTTTACATAATATAGCAAATAAAACATTTCCCATGATAAGCATATCAAACATTAGTATGCTACGGGACTTCATACCAATACAATTTGCCAAGTGTGAACAACATATTCTGCAAGACTAGTACGAAAATACTAGTCCGATCTTGGTAGTTCTACTAGTTCAAAACAGTGTGACACCCTGCTGCAATTACCGCGTTTAGACTGAGAGTGGTGCCAGAGATTTCACAGTAGAAAATACTGAAGAAAATAGTGAAAATAGTGAGGCTAAGCATTACGATCCGTCATTTATTCGCAGGGTCATAAGCATATCCATAGAACATTAAACAGTCAATCTGCGTGACTTTGTTTGTATTGTTAATACATTTTATGATATATATGCTAAATTGTATCTCTCTAATGTCATTTTTGAATTTGCAGCTGTTAAATGTGGGGTGGAGAACAGACCAACAGTGGCGAGTGCTGCTGTGAACGCTGAAAACATGAATTGTCTATGAACTGAGAAACACATTCAAAACACATCTAACGTTAAATAAGTTTAATTTGCATCATATACTCCGTTTCTCTGACCGCTGTTACAAGAGGACAACGACCCTGAAGTCATGCTCATGCGCGAATGTTACCAGACAGACGTCTTCCACAAGTAAATCGAGGTATGTACAGTATTCTTACCTTGTGGCGCGAACATTTGATTCAAATGGGCAAAACTGTACAATAATTTTCTTAACCGTCTTTAACACTACTGCTCCCCTGGACGCCGCCATCTTTTCCTACATGACCTTTCACCTGCTGATGACGTATGCAGCCGGGTTGTCAGCGTAAAATACGAAAGCGTAAAAAAAGTGCGATATCAAAATGAATAAAATGTGCAATTAAAACTATGAAAAACTATGAAAAAAGCATTGTTTTAAAGGGGAGTAGTTTTCACCGAAGCAACTGATCCCCCACCAAAACAGAACATACAATTTTAAGATTAAAAAGACTTTTAGTCCATGCTCTTTCACATGTATTTATTTAAAAATCTTACATAATGCAATCTTTATAAAAATTCAGTAATTTAATATTTCATATATTCACTGTTACCAAAGAAATTGATTTTTCCCAAGCAACATTTTTAAGCTGAAACAGATTTTGATCACACACTTTCTTTTATTCATTAATTTGTTCATTTTTAATTGTCAATATTTATATAAAAAAAACACATCATTTTCGTCGAAGCAATTGTTTTTCCCAAGCAGAACATACATACAATTTAAGCTCTGAAATATAAGCCCATGCTTTAATTAATTAATTAATTTTATTTATATATTCGTTCATTCTCCTTTTATGTCAATATTTATACAAATAATTAATTGATAAAATATAATTTAAAATGTAATTGTAATTAGGTATCTGCACTTTCTTTTTAAAATCAGCTTTGCCTGTTACGTCAAATGCTTTAAATTGGTTTAATTAAATTATCTGAACCTCTGGGAGTCATTGTCATTAGTGTACTGAAATAAAATAAATAAATTGTTGCAAATAAATATCACAAAAAAAGAAAAAGTAACTATTTAAAGTTATGAATATATTACACGTTATGTGTATTTTTTTTTCTCTTTGAGATCTGCGTACAAAACAAAATCATGAATCTGCGTACATTGACAAATCA
Organism: Carassius auratus; assembly: GCF_003368295.1. Lineage (NCBI taxonomy): Eukaryota > Metazoa > Chordata > Actinopteri > Cypriniformes > Cyprinidae > Carassius > Carassius auratus. Next base: position 13,215,600 of record NC_039261.1, on the reverse strand, counting down.
TGAAACTCATCCAGTAGATGGCGCAAGTGGATACTGTATTATTTAGTAAGCCACTCCAAGGTAACCTTTCACATCATTTTCAGTTTATTGCCATAGACGCATCTTGCTATATCTTCCTTCACACACCCAAGCATAATCTGTGCACAGTCATTAATGTTAATTTGTTCAAATGCACTTTCAAGAAGAAATCATGTAAATCAAGTCATTATGTCAAATATCAAACAAACTGCCCATGTTATCAAGATGATTTTCATATATATATATATATATATATATATATATATATATATATATATATATATATATATATATATATATATATATGAAAATCATCTTGATATATACATACATACAGGTGCATCTCAATAAATTAGGATATCATGGAAAAGTTATTTTATTTCAGTAATTCAACTAAAATTGTGAAACTCATGTATTAAATAAATTCAGTGCACACAGACTGAAGTAGCTTAAGTCTTTGGCTCTTTAAATTGTGATAATTTTGGTTCACATTTAAGAAAAAAAAACCACCAATTTACTATCTCAACAAATAAGAATATGGTGACATGTCAATCAGCTAATAAATTCAAAACACCTGCAATAGTTTCCTGTACCTTCAAAATGTTCTCTCAGTTTGGTTCACTAGGCTACACAATCATGAGGAAGACTGATCTGACAGATGTCCAGAAGACAATCATAGTCACCCTACACAAGGAGGGTAAGCCACAAACATTGATTGCCAAAGAAGCTGGCTGTTCACAGAGTGCTGTATCCAAGCATGTTAACAGAAAGTTGAGTGGAAGGGAAAAGTGTGGTAGAAAAAGATGCACAACCAAACGAGAGAACCGCAGCTTTATGAGGATTTTCAAGCAAAATAATAATAATTTGAGTGAATTTCACAAGGAATGGACTGAGGCTGGGGTCAAGGCATACAGACGTGTCAAGGAATTTGGCTACAGTTGTCATATTCCTCTTGTTAAGCCACTCCTGAACCACAGACAATGTCAGAGGCATCTTACCTGGGCTATGGAAAAGAAGAACTGGACTGTTGCCATTTGTCCAAAGTCCTTTTTTCAGATGAGAGCAAGTTTTGCATTTCATTTGGAAACCAAGGTCCTAGAGTCTGGAAGAAGGGTGGAGAAGCTCATAGCCCTAGTTGCTTGAAGTCCATTGTTCAGTTTCCACATCTGTGATGATTTGGGGTGCAAAGTCATCTGCTGGGGTTGGTCCATTGTGTTTTTTAAAAACCAAAGTCACTGCACCTGTTTACCAAGAAATCTTGGAGCATTTCATCCTTCCTTCTGCTGACCAGCTTTTTAAAGAAGCTGATTTCATTTTCCAGCAGGATTTGGCACCTGCCCACACTACAAAAGTTGGTTAAATGACCATGGTGTTGGTGTGCTTGAAGGGCCAGCAAACTCACCAGACCTGAACCCCAGAGAGAATCTATGGGCTATTGTCAAGAGGAAAATGAGAAACAAGAGACCAAAAAATTCAGATGAGCTGAAGGCCACTGTCAAAAGAACCTGGGCTTCCAGACCACCTCAGCGGTGCCACAAACTGATCACCTCCATGCCACGCTGAATTGAAGCAGTAAAGCAAAAGGAGCACCTACCAAGCACTAAGTACATGTACAGTAAATGAACATACTTTCCAGAAGGCCAACAATTCACTAAAAATGTTTATTATTATTATTATTATTGGTCTTATGAAGCATTCTAATTTGTTGAGATAGTGAACTGGTGGGTTTTTGTTAAATGTGAGCCAAAATCATCACAATTCAAAGAACCAAAAAATTAAACGACTTTAGTCTGTGTGCACTGAATTTATTTAATACACAAGTTTCACACTTTCAGTTGAATTACTGAAATAAATGAACTGTATATATATACACTACAGCCTTTGGCAACTATGTGATATTAATCATTGCCTTTTAAAAACATACTCTTATTGTGACATTTTGTACACTCCCTTAATTTGATATGTTGTAAGAAACATGGAAGAGTTGAAATCGAATGCCCTGCCTATCTGACAAGCACAAAAACATAGTTGTAGCTATTTCTGACACAGATGGGTAGTTATAGCTGTATCACGCTGAAGAACATCTGAGCTGAGCTAAATTTCTGAAGTATAGACCTAACATAAGACAAATATTTCTGATGGTGTCAAAAATGTTTTGTCACTCACATACTCTCATGCTTCTGATGAACAACTAAGCACACAGTTGTGATCGTACATTAGATCTATATTTAGACATGAGCTTGAAGGGTGAACTTCCTATCAAGCCCTTTCTAAAAACAAGTTTATCTTTCCTTACTGAAACAATGACAATGAATACTCCTGCCACCATTTCATCCAAAATAAAGAAAGCTACAAGCACAGAGGCACAAACAATAAGGCAGAACGCTCAAGGGAGGGGTCAGCATTTTATAATGCATGCTAAAGGTTATTTTGGTATTGCTGTCATTGTTTCTTGTTCTAAGTATAAACTTGGACGCTTCCCAGGAATTCAGACACCAAGCATTGGGTACTGTGTTTAGAAAGCAGGCACTGATTAAAGAATGTATTATTCATTTTACTATGATTGTTGTTGTTATTGTTAATCTATAATCCAATACTATCCTGCAATTCTATCCATATTAATTTTAAATTGTCTAAATATATTTTATTTAGCATATACACAATATGAAATAAACTACAATTTTAAGTTACAATATAACGTTATTGTAAAACTAAAGTTAGTTTTAAAACTAAAATTAAAGATAATTTTCAGGAAAATGTTTCTCTGTCCTTTTCACAGTAACATATTTTAAGTCAAGATAAAATGTAACGTACAAATAAATGACTTTGTAGACTATATATCAATAAAGATTACTTTAATGGCCTTTCAGCGTAAGCATCATAATTAAAGGTGAAAATATATTAATATGAAACTATACGCATTATTAAAGAAATAGTTCACAAAAAAAATCTAAATTTGCTGAAAATGCAGGAGATCACCCTCAGGTTATTCTAATAAACATTACATTAATTTGCTCAGAAATTGATCCTCTGCAGTGAATGGGTGCCGTCAGAATGAGACTCCAGTCCAACGATTACCATCTGTTTGAAAGCAACAAATCTATCAAGATGTTTTAACAGTTTCAAAATACCAAAATATGAACCCTCTATAAAGTTTCATCTGAATCAGGAGAGAAAAAATGCACTAAACAGATTCTAAATGATAACTTTCTCACTGGAGGAAGTGTTATTATGGATTATGAACTCATATTTTAGCCAGAAGCAAGTTTTAATGGATTATTGTGATGTGTTTTTATCAGCTGTTTGGACTCTCATCCTGATGGCACCCATAATGAATCCATTGTTGAATGAGTTATTATGTGATGCAAAATGTCTCCAAATTCACTCTGGAACGCCAAAGATTGAGTATAACTGTTTAGGAATTTTTCAAATATTCCTATAAAATGCACCCCTTAATTTGAAAAAATAAAAATGGCAACAAGGGTTGAAGATCCTTGCTCTAAAACACCATATTATATATATATAGTTTATTTTTTTTTATTTTTTTTTACATAGCCCTGTTGATTTATTTTCACATGCCATCCACACAGCACAAACTGAAAGCAGCCCTGAACACACCCACTCGCGCTGCTTTGTTGCGGTAGCCACACGCGCAGAACTACAGCTCCCGTGACACACTGCGCTGCTGGGATCTGTCTCTCCACCCCTCTGCATCTGCATCTGAGAAGAGTAGCGGAGGATCGCGGCCACAGAGTCACAGCAGCACCGGACCGGTACGGTGTGTGTGTGGTACACATCGCAGTGCGCACTGCAGCTCAGCCTCACTGACACTGTGTCCTCTGCGATCGTTTGTAAACACGGCATGCTGTTTGAGAGCTGATGTGAGTCCACCGAACCTGCGCTGATCACATAAACATCGAGAGCGGAGGAACAGCTGATCCACGGATGGTCGTCTGAGGTAAGTGGTCCTTGAATAACAGCCCACCCGGACATTAGCCTACATGACTGGAAAAGTTGTGAAGAGAGAGAAATGTCTGTATTGAGAATGAGCCCGTTAGGACTGTGAACTTCTCTCGTGTATTCTGTGTGGCGCGCGTGAGAGAGGACAGACGTGCTGCTTATTTATACGACAAATTCCCTGCATACCGACTGAGGGAAAAGAGGAATGTAACGGAATGGTATTGATGGTATGAGTCTGGATAAACAGTTTAAATATGTCATTACACAGACGCGAGTCATCTGTTGATCTCTCAGTTGTGCTCCTGTATATGAGACATGGAATATTTAAACACAACTAACATGTGATTTACCTTAAACAAGAACTAATCCAACATGTAAACCATAATCTAAAGACAGTAAGAGCCACAGTTCCATACATGAAATCTTCTCTTACCTATGCATATAAAATAATTTGTCCATATTTGAGATACTGCATCAACATACTTTTTATTATCATTTTGATGTAATGGCTCTGAAAAGCAAGGTACTAAATAGCTACCGTTCAATACATGATATGTTTCACATTTGTGTAAGTTGTCAAATTTTCCAAGGTAATTATAAAAAACGTTTATAATGTAATTTTTTTTAAACTGCAATTTTTTAAATAATTGGAAAATCATTTTTATAACCTTATTTAATCATTGTCATTCTATTTTTTTTATTATTAGTATTAGTAGTATTAGTATTAGTATTATTAATCCTGTAGCGTTGCTAGTTTTATGTGACCAGAATGTGGCATTTAAAAAAGGTAATAAAATATGGAATTACAAATCAAACACAATATTTACACTGAGGAGTTTACACTTTAAAATATATGTATATTTTTTTAATATAAAAATCGTATTTATATTTTCATGATATTAAAATATATTTTTAAACAATTCTAAAAGAATATACTACACTTAAAAAGACTTGAAGAAAATTACAAACATATATATATAAATATTTATATATAAATACTTAGATATATATATTATATATATATATATAAATATTTATATATATATATATATATATATATATATATATATATATATATATATATATATATATATTTTTTTTTTTGTTTATTATTATTATTTTTATATATAGTAATTTTGACACTTTGTGGGATTTATATATATATATATATATATATATATATATATATATATATATATATATATATATATATATATACACACACAACACAAGCCCCACAAAGTGTCAAAATGACTTTGAACATGTTCATTGTTCATCAAAAGTCTGGTCAAAACGAATGAGCATCACGTCATACTGTATTCATACTTTTATGATTTGATCAAAAGGCAGATGAGGGACTTTGATTTGTGTAATAAGTAATAAGTAACTTGTTTAAATTAAATGTCAGACATATATGAATACCTTTGCTAAAGTAACAAGCACTGGACATTTTAGGGTTCTTCCACTTTATCTTAAACAAATAGAGAGATCTTTTTTCCGCATGCTCACTTTATACAACTGATCTATAAACTTTACATTTCCTGGTCAGAAAAGTGCTAAAGGTAATGCCCACGAGAAGACAAAGTCTAAAAACATATCACACATAACTCATCATTACATAGATTATCTGGCAGATGGTTATCTGAAAGTCAGCAAGTCTGTAAATATCAGTGCACTGTAAATGTACCCTCTCAGCACAAAATAAAGCCCATTGCGACATAAAGTGGCATGACAGCTATGAATGCAGACAGCGTAGCAGGTTTAAGTATAGAATCACAATGTATTGTTTAAATCCTTCGGTTTCCCAGCATCTAAGAGGCATCTAGACAGAAAAACAGTTGGATTGAGGTCAAACACTCGGGACAGAAGCCCTGCCTCACATGTTTATTAGACAGATAGTGTTTTCCTGGTTGGCTGAGCGTAGCTTCAGGCTCCGTTCCACTGCTGGCACTCTCAGCTCTGCAGCAGTGGCAGGTTTTACTCTGTTTGCACCTGTCCTATACACTGGAGTTTCCCCAGACGGATTATTGTATAGCAGAATTCAGATTTCATGCCTTGGCACAACAAAGCAATGTCAGAAATTTTTTTATTGTTGGAACTTTGGACTCTGTTCTGGCCTTGGAGCTGTTTCTCAAAACCAATGCAAATGAGCACAAGTGGAAAAGGGGCTTTTGAATTCAGGATATGTCGGTTAGCATGGCTCTGGCGCTTCATGGAGTTTAGCTCATAAATGTCAAAAGAAAAGGTGGGAGTAAAAGAGTGTGAAGTTTCCCTCAAAGGGTTTGAATCTTTAATGGAACAGAACTAGTTTGAGCTGTGAAGTCTGAAGCTGTTTTTACTATTGAGAAACATTTGATTGGATTCATGGATGTTTCTACAGCTGTGGTTCTGTTCTGTAGGGGCCGGGGGTTGTGCTAAATCCTGTCAAATGGGGCTTTTGGGTTACAATGGGGTTGCCGTGACCTAATGGAATATAATCCCCAATGCGTAATTGGATATTCTGTACATTTTTATTGGGATTAAAGGAATTGTTCACCAAAAAAAATATATTTGCTAAAAAATGTACTCTCTCTCTCCCACATGTAGATGAGTTTGTTTCTTCATCTGAACAGATTTGGAGAAATGTAGCATCACCAATGGATCCTCTGCAGTGAATGGGTGCCGTCAGAATGAGAGTCAAAACATCTGATTAAAACATCACAATAATTCACAAGTAATCCACACAACTCCAGTCCAATTAATGTGTGTTAGAAACAAATCCATCCTTAAAACATTTCCAAATTTATAAATCTATAATATGAATCCTCTATCCATAGAGTATAGAATATTGCTTTCTCCAGTGAGAAAGTTGTCTTATTTTAATCAGAAGATAAATAATACAATGAAAACAGTCCAAAACAGCTCTAAAAAAAATATGTGGGTGGATTTTGATGTGAGAAGACATCAGGGGATTAACATTTTCACTGGAGGAAGCGTTATTGTGGATTAAGGAGTAGTATTTTGGCCAGAAATAAGAATTTTTTAAGTTAAACGCCTTAATGATGAATACAAAAAAAACCCAAAAAAAATTAGCTTTTCACTTCACAAGATATTAATTTAATGGACTGGAGTTTTGTGGATTACTTGGGGATTATTGTGATGTTCTTATTAGCTGTTTGGTCACTCATTCTGACGGCACCCATTCACTGCAGAGGGGCCTTTAGTGAGCAAGTGATGTACTGCAAATCTGTTCTGATGAAGAAACAAACTCATCTACATCTTGGATGACCTGAAGATGAGTAAACTTTCAGCAAATGTTCATTTTTGAGTGAACTATTGCTTTAATGATATTGTTCAGTGCTGGTTGCTAAGATACACAAGAGATGAGATCTGATGTTCAGTGTGGGTAAATTGAATCAAACCAGTTGTTCTGCTAATGCTCATTAAGGAACAAACATCCAGGATGCAAACATCTGAGCTGCTTTGATTCAGTGACTGTAGAGAACATACTTGTGCAGGTAGGTCAGTCATGGAAATGTCAGTGAACCAAGTTTATTTGTAGTCAAGGAAACTGGAAGAGCTATCATATTGAGAAAATGCAGACACTTCTCTCAAACTAATGGATGTTTTGTTCATTAATATATCATGGGAGAACTGTTGGTTAATGTTGTGGTAATGTAAAATGTAATGCTAAAATTGTTTTGACTCAACTGAACACATGAGTATGCAAATTAAAAGGACTTATTCAAAAGCTATCATCAGCTTCCTGATGATAATATTTTTGAGAACAGCATACCAACAAGAGCTGAAATGATTCCTCGAGATATCCTTGATGAGATGTTTTGATGAAACAGTTTTGCATCCTACATTATCCCATAGTAATGCTGAAACACAGAAGGATGAGTATTCAAGCACTAAATAAACAAAAGTATATTCATAGTTTTACATTAACTGGATTATTCTTCACTAAGGGGAACTTTCTTTTGCACTGTGAGGATTAAAAAAAGTCATTCTAGTTTAAAAATGGATTTAAACTATTTTGTGTTTTGTTTTAATCACTATTCAAACTGTTTTCTATTTTATATTTATAAAAAGTGTAAATGAGATTTTTGTATTTTAATTTTCTTAACTTTTTTTTATTGTGAATAATCATAATACCAAAAACTGCTTTTGCGTACCATCATGGCAAGCATTTTAGAGAACTATTGAGTTTCTCCAAAACACTTACATTTAGTTCTTATAGGAAATGAGAAGTGATGAGGACAGCAGTGTGACAGTTCGAGTGTGGGAAATATCATCAGATCTCAGAGTAGCTTTATTATATTACCAAAACTATAAGTGTTTTACTTCAAATTCCTTTTAATTATGCACATTTAAAATGAAATTTGTTTGCTTTTTCTATATTTAAAATCAAAAGTGCTTCTAACTGAAGAATCACCTTGCAAAGCAAACCTAACTGGCTTAATATAGTGAAACATTTATTGAACATGTTTTAATTTACCCAAAACTCAAGTGGGATAAGTGATATTTATTGCTGTTTATCATGTGCAATGTTGTCTAGATATCATTCTATTTTCTAGATTGTGAAATGGTAACATTTTTGATTCTCGAACTTTAAGGCCATTGTGACTTTTTGTACAAACATTCCATTGTAACACACATTACTACTAGAGAGCCTAGCATGTTTTTCCATGAGAAGAACTGCAGTGTCTGCATGACACACCAATTTAAAACTCATTAATGACACAAAACACATTCAATTAAGAGAAGCCGCTCTAGTCAGTTGTTTCACTCCTGAATCACCAAATGGATTTGGCCAATTTCTCTTGAATGCTGTGTCGATAAGTTGTAACTCTGGAATGTCGATTCTCCACTTCGATCGTTTTTTTACGTGAAGCTGACAGCGTTAACTGTCATCAGACATGTTTGGCCAGTCTCAGACACAACAGGGCTTGTCTGATCTTGTCGCACTCTGTTATCGAACAAGGGGGTAATTGCAATTTTCTCAGGATAACAGGGAGGTACATTTGATTGTTGTTTTGTTGACTGCACTCACTCGCTCCATGCTGCTCAAATAGAATTTGCTTCCTGTTGAGGAAGTGTCTGACTCGTTCACGTAAACAGAGCAAATTTAATTAAACCAAATTATCAGAGTGGTGCTGGGAAATCAAGGGCTTCTGGAGAGTGTGCATAATGTGTCACATCAAGTTCACCCTGCGTGTCATTTGCTTCGGTCCCCAAATGGGTGGTCATGCTGCAGATAACTGGACTGTTAGAATAATGTCACATCCACTCATGACTTCAGTCAGCTGTATTACAAAGCCACAGGCAATCATGGATTATATACTTGTTTGATAATCAATTTGTAAGACTGGTGAATTTCTTATGGGTTTTTTAGAATAGTGTTCTTGGGTTCATATGTAAAACATAGGAGTTGTGGTTAATGTTACACATTTTGTTTCGAAACCATTGTGTGCTTTAAAATGTAAGTTGCTGACAAGTTTCTACAAAAGAACCACAGCGGTTGTCTGTTTCATCAAATATATCAATTCATAAACTTGTAGTAGTTGTAGTCCTTCTGTAGAAAATAACAATTAGAGTATGTATAGGGTACATAATGATTTGGTAATGATTATAATGTTGCACTGTAAAACAGAAAATGCTAATTGTCTTCTGGATTTAAGGACTATAATCTTAACTGTAGCACGGCAAAAATGTATCACTGCTTAATGTACAATATCATGTCTAAATAAAACCAGTTTACAGAAGCTGTGAATGCAAGTGCAGGAGATTAAAAAAAGAGCATTTACTTCAAAATAATGGAAAGAAATCACATACTTCTGTTTACTTCAGAAAAACTGCGACACATTTCTGATTCAGAAGACTTGTTCTTATAATAAATAGTTAAAAAAGGCTCAAACTTCTCAAGTCTACTGAGCTGTAACCTACATTATCACCTTAAAATTAAGCAAGCTTTGTTTACGTAAGGTTTGTTATATTTCAATCAGTAGTTTTACTGACTACTTGTTGATATGGCATCCTTTAGTTAAAAATTGCACATTTGCAGCTGATGTTTTTTTTTTCTGTTGTAATAAAGGATCAGCCCACTGATGCTCATGTAGTACTAATGTTTATAGATTGTCATTCAATTATGTTCTAGCAATGGTTTTAGGCAGTGTCTACCTTCCTGTTTATGATTGATTTCACGGAGAGAGTTTTCGACTGAATGTTGGGTCTGTGGGGACATCTGAAGAGCTGTAGAGCGGGGCTAGTTTGGCATGCTGCCCATGGGTTTATATGGCACACAGAGGGGTTTTAGCCTCTCTGCCTCTATCCATTCAGCCATATAGAGCGAGCCGAACACTGCAGCCTCAAAATGAAGCCGATCTGTTTATGAAAAATTAAAAATGATGTTGTGAATGTTTTTCTCCCCCTTCTGCTTATGATTTCACTTCAGGTGTGTGAAGGTCATGTGGACACTGTGATCAAAAGATTACAGCGTCTCTCCTGCAGGCTGTGGCTTATGACCAAGCCATACAAATGCTTCTCTGTTTAGTCATCTTCAGAAGAAATGAGGGGAGGCATATTTACTCACTGGCCAAAGCAAACAATGTTTGTGTTGTTGAAGAGAAATGTGTGAAGTCAGGTTTCTGATGTTCTGCTGAAATGGCAGGAATGTGAATGAAGCAAAACTGCAATGACAAGCCATTCACGCTCATTTATTGAGCGAGGTTTGTGAGAAGGGTTGCTAGCATCAGCAGAGAAAAAATGTATTATGCTATGTACGCCATTTGAGAATTATGTAAACCATTTATGGCCTATCTTATACAAATTATAATTCAATTACTTTGCTGTAAGTTAGGGGTGCTCCGATCAGGATTTTTGAGGCCGATCACTGATCACCAATCTCAGAAAGCAGTAGGGATGCACGATCATGATTTTTCATGGCCGATTCCGATACCGATTTTTTTACAAGCAAACTGGCCGATTCCGATACTGATTTCCGATTTTTTTTTATTATCTTTAAGCAAAAAACAAGAAAGAAGGAAAGTGTGCATAAACAAGATGCTTATTTGGTATTTAATAGGCCAAACTGGCTTTTGGCTATTGAAAACAATAACCGTAACCATCTGAAATTAACGGCAGTATCTGCACAGTAATTAGCCTACATTCAATACAAACATACAAACCGATTGCCGATTGCTTATTTTAATCACAATAGATTACACAGCATAAGCCTGATTTTGCAGCAAGTGTGCATTAGCGCACCGTCTTCCTTAAAGCACGTAAGTGCTGAATGGTTTTAACACTGGCAATAATTAAAAAGAGAAAATACAATTTATAAACATTAGTGACAATGTGTCACTGCCTCGATAGTGCAAGTGACAATTCCCGTGTTAACTGTGCAGCATGCAGCTCGCTTGTAGTGCAGACGCGATGTGTTTTGAAGCCATTCGCAAAGTGCGCTGTGATTCATTCATGCTGTTTGTGAAATTATGTCACACAGAAACTTTTACGAATTACTTTATCAGTTATTTAATGAAGAAATATGAATTGTACCTCACCTAAAGCATTATAATTATTTTACCCAATCCGGACAGACACTGATGGTGCCGCTTTGCATGTCTTGGCAAACCTCTCACTGCAGGCGCGTCATCAGCTTGAGATCGGTTGTATGATATCTGCCTTTTTAGAGACCGCCAATCAATCATCCCAAAGCGATTATCGGCCGATTGTGATCGGTAGCCAATCAGTCGGAGCACCTCTACTCTGAGTTTTCCTAACATCAACTCTAATATATGACTCTGACAGTTGTAGTATTGTCATTTTTCTATGAAAATTGATGAATATTTGAAACTGTTAGTAATTTTCGGAAGTGTTGATACACCGGTAGCAGCTACACTTTCTTGCTCTCTTTTACACTTTCTGTTGATACACACAGTGAAGAGTGGCAATGCGATCATTTATACACAAGCAGCTCTTGATCCAATGTTTTCAGTGTTTCGGAGCAGCTTGGTTTTACATTTAGATTTATGTATTTGTTCTTGTAATTTAGCTCTTTTATTAATTTCAAAGGTTGTTTGTGTTTTCATTACTGTTTAGGTGGAGGCTCTAAATAAGCCATTTTGGGATTTCCATCTCTCCCTAAATAGTATATGGATTGTATTTATTTATTGCAAAGTTTATTTTTGTGCAACTGAACTAAACTAAACTAAACTAAACTTAAACTTGGTTCATAGTGAATTCTGCAAACTCCACTAGATTCAACATGAGATCCAACATGTGCAGCTTGCACCAGTTACACTTTTTTTCACAAATAATTTCATAATTTTTTGGACAGATGATTATTACATTTCATGTGATTTGTAATGAAAAGCATTTTTAAACTTGTGAGAAACTTAAAGGTCTCCTTGTAGTTTTCCACCAAAATAAAATCTCAAGAGTTCAACTCTTGCAAGTCAAGAAAGTACTTTTAAAAGTCATTTTACAACAAAGAAATGATGAAATATGTATTATTATAACATTATTATTTTCCCTTCAGAGCTACCAGGCCTGAGGAACCACAGACAGCAGAGTATTAGTTAATAGTAAGAAATTACTATAAATATGGTCAAAAGAAAATGTTATGCTCTAAAAGGTAAAAGTTGAAGGTGATTTTTTTTTCTGTGGTATCGAAAATAATACTGAATAGCGATTTTTTTCAAGATATTGTATCAAAGTTACAAATTCCAGTATCGTGAGAAAAACCAAATCAAGTGCGATAAATACTGAAGCTCCCTCATATATTTGGGCATAAGATGCCAAAATATGGGACAAACTGTATCGCTATAACAGTTATTTTTAAACACTGTACGTTTTGTATCATGCTTGACAGATGATAACCTGATTTGTAAGATTTGTGCTCGGTTCACTTTGTCACAGGGGATGTAAACTTCCTATCGCTGTGATCTGGTGGCCGCCATCCTGCATGGGTGGAGGGAATGGGGGAGACCATATCTTAAATGTTATATTGTAATAACCTCCTTGCAGACTAGACTTTTCTTATTGACTGGCCCTCCCCTTTTCTCTTCCTTTCGGAAATGAGCCGTTATCAACAGAGGGCATATTAATAAAAGGCCTTAAAAAACAATGGCCATAACAGAGAGCTGCTCTACCACCCCTGTGCCAAAACAACTTCAAAGAACTACCATGTGTTTTTATGAATGGGTACTTTAGCTGGGAGTAACATTGGATCAACAGTAGTTTCGAGAACAGGAAGTGAATGAGAGTTTGGCAATAGTGCGGTCGTCTGGGCGAATACCTTTGCTGGAATTGATGTATCAAGATTGGACTTGGGCACAATGAGTAGTTGAGCTGTTTAGTATTTCTTAAATGACCTGAAAGTGAAGTGAAACTAGAAGTACTCTCCAGTGGTCTGTGAGACTGTGAGATGTTTGCTTACATGTGCGATCAAAACACGATGAACAAAATAGAACAGATGGGTTAGATGAATGGGTAAGAATAGAAGTGTTAGAATAGATGAATTAGAGCCGTGGTTAATTACAGAAGATAGTGGTCATAAGTGTGAAAACTGTATCCACATCAGTTTTGTTTTACTGGTTGTCATAGACAGTAGCTCTGTTCTGAAGCCTATCGTGCACACTACATTCTGTCTACTTTTGCAGCTTCCTATCCGAAACACAACCTCATAGTTGACTAGGGTTAAGGGCTGGGCGATATGGGCAAAAAAATCACATCTTGGTATAGGGTATTTGCGATATCCAATATATATCTCGGTATTTTCGTTTTTGTATTGGTATTTAATATCTATTTATTTCACTTACCACCCAATGTTGTCCAGCAAAACAGTACATATTAAAAGCTATGGAAACAAATAAAGTTAGTGTAGCCATGTAAGCCTTTATATTATGTGCAAAAAGGGTTAAAAATCACATTTCATTCTAAAACTGTAACATTACAATCTAAAAACAAAAATAAGTCTTTCAAAGCAGAAGTTAAATACACAAAACTAAAAATGAAAATAAATGAGAACAAAATTTCAAGCGTTTGTGTTAGGCTATTTTGATTGTTCCATTGCAGTCCCTTTACAGTAAGTGCAATCATAAAAATAGATTTACTTATGTGATTATAATTATAGCGCTGCTATTTAATTGAGCTCTGTCTGTTTGGTGCGCATGCGTAAGGCGGTGCTCGTTCACTGAAGTTTAGCGGAGAATCCCAGGACAGAAGTCTCATGCTCTTCTGACAGAAATGTTTTTATATTTCCATGGCTTTCTAACATTTACAGATGGAGGATATACCTGTGATATGTAAGTTATGCATTTAGGAAGACAGCACATCTCAAACGCACTAAACAGCGCGAGTTACCTGTCTCTTAGTCAGAGGCACACACAGCCTTTCAGTCAGGGCATATGATAGGCCCAGCCACTTAAACTACTGCAAAACGAAAAAAGGCATTAATATGAAGCTTGTCACATGTTAAAAACAAATGGATTAAGCACTTTCTTCACAGCAGCTCAGTCTGTGTCCTGTGTCCTATATTTTCAGATGTGCTCATATAAAACTACTGTATATCAATATAAGCGGTATTGCCTCATATCAAATCGCTTATAAAGAAAATATTGATTTATCGTACAAACTCGATATAATGCTCAGCCCTACTAGGGTTAGGGTTAACCCTAACCCTAAGGTGGAAAATCTCCAGTAATTTTAATAGCATCCTATGAAAATTCAGTATTTTTGGTCTTGCTTTGCAGTAAAAAAAAATAAAAAATCTACACCTTCTCAAAACAATATAAATTTACTTGTAAAATGTATATGCCTAAATGTGTACAAATATAAAAAGACGTTTGTTTGCTTCTTTGTCTGTTGAATAGTGTTAAAAGTCTTACAATATCATCCAGGTTGTCCAGATTCTGATCTCAAAATTGAGCAGCTGTTCCCAGAGTAAAAGTATTAGAAAAATATAAAATAATTTTTTTTATTTAAATCAACTTTGTCTTTGATTAAATTAAATTTGATTAAAAAAGTATGTATTAAATTCTTTAAAAGTGACAGTTTAGGAATTTAATTAAATGCTTTTCTTTTACAAAAAAAAACTTCTTTTACCCTGAAAAACTGTAGCACGGTTTTCACATAAATATTAACCGTTTTCAGCATTGATAATAAAAAAAAGAAATATTTCTTGAGCATCAAATCAAGATATTACAATGATTTCTGAAGGATCATGAGACACAATATCACCATTTTTAATGTATTTTTGATGCAGTCTTGGTGAGCATAAGAGATTCTTCCAGAAACATTAAAACATTTTGCCAACCCTAAACTTTTTAACAACACTGCAGGTCAATGTCTGTTATCTACATAGAAATGATCAGTCTGAGAGTGTCACCAAGATGGCCACAAAGTGAACTGACTTTGGTAGACTTTAACAATATGCTAATAAGCACAAAACAATCACACGAGTATCTTTACTATCTGTCCACCATAGCAGTGCATTCTGGAATTCCCTTTTTAAGAAAGGATGCACATTATGCCAGTTTATAATTTAGACATAATGAGGCATAATCATGCTATTGATGGATTGGTAATGTGTCAATGATGCCTGAAATTTCTGTTTAGCCTGAATCCTTGCCAGGATGTATTGAAACTGGATAGCAACGTCACTTTCCCTGATAATGGTCCTGTAATATGAATAGGCCACATCATTGCATTTCCCTCATCTCTTTGCTTTCAGCAGTGTATGTCAAAGCAAATCAGTAATGGGAGCACAACAGCATGGTAAAATGATGCGATTAGGGGCCATTACCCATGTTATTCCATTATTTCTTGCCACTGTGCCCATCTCTGGGGTTGTTTTCCGTCAAAGCAAGTAGGACATTAACTCTATTCAACGAAAGTGTTTGTAAGCATTGGAAAAAACAGCGGCTGGTGGCTTGCCAGGCTGAGACAATATGGAAATGTGCTGTGTTTCGTGTCGGACAATAGGTTGGGGCTCTATTGTGAATCAGGCTTTGGCATAAGACCCCCTTTTGAAAGATCATGTGAGTGACAGCACTGGCATGCATTGGTTTGGCTACGAACTGATGGAATGCGTTCTTAAAGAGTTTTATTATCATCTGAAGCATGTTCCCAGACCCACTTTTCAGTCTTGGGGTTTCTAGGAATGTCCATGTTTTGTGAACCGAGGGCTGCCCTCCAGGGAAAAGGGTCCTTCATTGTGTTTTTTTGTGCGAGTGCTGATTAGTGTGACAGGCTTTGGTCTACAGACATTATTACAATGATAATGGCCTCCGCTTTTGATGCCTTCATAGTTTCTGTGCACCAAAATAATTACTTGTCATGCTAAAGGACTAGTGCTGAGGATTACGCTAATTCATACCAATGTGATTATTTGAATGAGTAATACTCTATGACGCTCTTGAATTAATCTCTCTCTGGGTCCCTTATGCTTGTATGGCAGGATAATCTGTCCAAATGATACCAGTGTTTGTCAGCGATTGGCTTAATGGAGCAGCCCTCTCTCTTAAACGCATAGAGCTGCAGTTGCCCCGCTCATGTTGCCAGATTTGAAATAATAAGGCATCTTTTATCAGACCAGACTCTTTTAAGACTAGTTGCTGGGGTCTGTCTGGCTGTTATCTTTTATCATTGTGTCAGAGCTGCTATAAAATGCAGTTTGAGAGTTTCACTGCAGGAAAACTCTAGCACTGAATTTTTTGATTCAACCGATTTCTCATACTTTACTGTTTTAAGCTTGAAGGTGATCATTTTGAAGAAGCCAATGTTTAGATACAGAATGGTTTAATAAAACTTGAATAGCATCCTTTCATCAAATTCAGTGTTTTTGTCTTGTTTTGCATTAAAACATTTACACCTTCTTGAAACAATATAAATTTACTTCAAGTAAAATATGTATGAATGTGTAAATGTATAAATAGATAAATCTTTGTTTGTTCATTAATGCTTGAAAACATACAATATCATCCAGATTCTCCAGATTCTGATATCAAAATTTAGCAGTTGTTCCCAGAGGAAATGTATTAGAAAGATAAACCAGAATTTGATTTTTTTATTTTATTTGATTTAACGTTTTAATTGTTTTTATTTTTTAATTCCCTTGTGAAACAATTTCCACTCAAAAATTGCTAGTAAAGTTCACAGATAATTGCAGAGAAACAGCATGAAACATGTTGAAACATCTTGTTCCTGTGACACAGTGGTAGAGCATTACATTAGCAACACAAAAGGTTGTGGGTTTGATTCCCAGGGAATACACATACTGGTAAAAAAAAAAAAAAGTATATCCTGAATGCTCTGTAATTCAGTTTGGATAATGCTAAATGCATAAATGTAAGTAAACATGAAATTCTTTTAAAGTAAAAGACTGAAGTAGTATAGTCAAGATCTTCCACACCAGACTCCATAAACTCTTTTACTAGTGACATCCTATGACCAAACCACAATAAAATTCACTGCAACCAAAAAAGCAGAAGAAAACCTGAGAACTGTTTGTCCTAAAAAAATTTGAACTTCAAATCAGGATGTAGCTGGACTTTATAAAATTCACAATACCATGTCAAGTTTGATATTTGACAGGTAATTTAAAAGAGACAGTTAGAGGCAGAGAAAGGAGGAATGCAGGGAGGGGGAAGTGTGTGACTCAGGGCTTTTTTTGAATATGTAGCAGCAAATGGAAAACAAATGGTGGTGGCAGGAAGAAATAAAGAGCAAGTAAAAAAAGAGCGGACTGTTGTGCTGATGGTGATTCAGGATGGACGGAGGGGAAATCCCAACGATAATCACACACCAGGAGATGATTGAAAGAGACTTGAAAGTTATTTAGCCAGAGACACGCTGTGTCTTTCACAACTTTTATCTGATGCCTGCTTTAAATGATTTTGATGGCGTTTATTACTGCCCTCAACAACATCACTGCTGGTTGTCTTGCATAATGCTGACCAGCATAGTGTTGACTATGTTTTTTAAGCAATAGGACTGAGCACAATTTAAGACAACACAACATATTTTCCTTACATGCTATCACATCTCAGAGTGAAACAGGAATTGATTGGATTTTGAAAGTAGCATGTCAGAATGGAGTCGTTCTAAATGTGAGTGTGCTGGACAACAGCTGGACTCCCTTTTTGACCCTTTAACAAACTTTTTTCAATTCTTAAGTAATTTGTCTTAACTACTAACAAGATTTTATAAAGACTACACTGCCTAAAATAGCATCCTAAAACAATGCCTACTGAAAAATAAATAAATAAAGAAATTTTTTTATTTTCCATTTAAACAAATCTAAAAATCCTTGAAATAAGAAAAAGGTAATTACAGTAATCACAGCCGTGATGATATACAGCCATATTGCACAGCAATGAGTGTGATATTGCATTTATACAACAGCAGCACAAGTGTGTAAATACATAAGAAAAAACAAAAAGCCTCCGTTACTTGTTCAAAAACGTCACTTTAGAACATGTAACGAAGGAGCAAGTTGATTAATTGAAAGCTTATTGTATTACTGTATTAAAAGCTAACTGTTTTATGTAGAGGAAATAATTATGAGAGTAAGATTTCCTGAAATCTGATACAGAATTCCTTCAGCTCAAATTATCTCATATTCACAATAAAACTTTGGTTTGAATTTATGTTGAATAAATAATAGATTCATGAGACTAGGGGTGCTCCGAATATACGGCTGCTGATTACAGACGCCAATAATCGCTTGGGGATGATTGATCGGTGGTTTCTGAAAAGGCTTATCTAAAAAAAAAAAAAACGATCTCAAGTTGGTGACATTAAAAAACAAAAACAAACAAAAAAAAACATGGCAATGTGTTGTGTACTAGACTAACTGAGACTTGTCATGGCACTTGTATACTGTTGTTGTTCTCTTGTTGACCTGACTGCTTCTATTGTTCTCATTTGAAAGTCGCTTTGGATAAAAGCGTCTGCTAAATGATTAAATGTAAATGTAAATGTAAATGACGTGCCTACAGTAAGAGGTTTGGCACGACATGCAGCGGCAATGTCTTAGTCTCTGTCTGGCACAGGTGAAATAACTATAATGCTATATTTCTTCATTAAATAACTTGTACTTACTTTCAAAGTAATTTGAAAACCTTGCGTGAAAATTAACTTCACAAACAGCGGGAGTGAATCACCACGCACGCTCTATTTTTCTCTCTCAGAATACGCAAATGGTTTCAAATCACCACACATCGGATCCCTCTATAAGCAACCTGCACATGTGACACAGGAATTGTCACTTGCACAATCGAGGCAGTGCCACATCGTCACTAAAGTTTATAAATTGCATTACTTTTTAATTCTTTCTCGTGTTTAACCATTCAGCGCTCGCACGCTCTCCTGGAGACCGTGCACTCATGCACACGCGGAGCACGTATGCCAGGTTCACATTACTCATTTGCAGTGCGTATACAGTGCGTATTTTTCCCACACTCATGTTAACAGATTGTTAATGGAAAGATTTCACAGTGCACACACGGTTGTGGTCCGTCAGCGCGTCTGCAGCAGTGTAAATACTGTAAATACTGTAAATACCGCACCCCATACAAATACAGCTGTTCCTGTTTCTGAAAGGTGAAATTATATAAATAGCCATTCAGATTTGTGTGGTGTTCATCACAGCACCAAAATACTTAAATTTTTTGAGTAAATAATTTTTTTACATTTTAATCTGGACTACAACATGCCCTAGTTGTTTGAAAGTGTTTTGATTCTTTATTGTTCAATAGGGGCTTCATTAGTTGACATTAGTTAATTTATTAGTAAACAGATAACAAATGTATCTAATGCTCATTGTGAATGTTAAATGTCTCGTTCTTCATGATCCCATGTTTCAAACTTTAGTTAGTGTGTAATGTTGTTGTTAGAGTATAAATAATATCTGTAAAGTTATAAAGCTCAAAGTTCAATGCCAAGTGAGATATTTTATTTAACAGAATTCGCCTACATCGAAAGACCAGTTTGGACTACATCCCTCTAGTTCCTGCAGTAATGACGTCACTAAAACAGTTTGTTGACTAACCTCCTCCCACATGAATTCGCAAAAAAGGGGGGCATGGCCTTGTTGCGCTCCAACAGAGAAGAGGAAGAGCTGCATTTGTGTTTGTGTTTGTCGCCATGTTGTCGAAACGCTGTTATTTTCATCTCGGAGTCCAATCATCTTTGTCTGGGCTTCCCAGGAATGCTGTACTTTGAGATTAATGGTTACAATTTATGTTTAACTCGGTTCCCAAAAATTATAATGCACATGTAAAACTACGTGCACCACATTTTTCTGAGGACAGCTTCCTCAATCTCAATCAGTTTAATGCTGAATTCGCACAAAGATTATTCTTGAAGAGAAGGCGTTGTTTATGGACCACAACCGGTAAGTCTATTTTATTATTTAAGGTGCGTTTAACAGTTTCTGTAATTTATTACACAAAGGGTGTTAACTAGATGTTAGGGCTGTGCAAAAAAATTGATTTTCATGCACATCTCGTCAGTAAATGTGCTCTTGTGATTAGAAGTACATCTCCAGCACATGCGTTCAGATCAGGATTTGCCATTTTTTCTAAACAAATCCTGCCCACTTGCTTCTCAAAACTAGTCCAAAACTGGCCAATCGCATTTCCAGGAGGGCAGCGCGCACTCAGCTGGTGTCGAATCACAACACAGGAACCGCTGGCCCAATCAGAACTCGTCACGTATTTCTGAAGGAGAGGCTTTATAGAACAAGGAAGTCATCAGCCCGTTTTTATGACAGTGAAAACAGTGGTATACAGATAGGTGAATTGTGTGAAAAATACTGTGTTTTTTTAACGCGAAAAATGAACACGTTATATTGCACACTGTTAACACAATCAAAGCTTCA
Source organism: Carassius auratus (assembly GCF_003368295.1). Lineage (NCBI taxonomy): Eukaryota > Metazoa > Chordata > Actinopteri > Cypriniformes > Cyprinidae > Carassius > Carassius auratus. The sequence continues at coordinate 13,194,755 of NC_039261.1, read as the reverse complement.
TAAAACACGCAAAACAACCTTTAATGCATTGATAAGGTAAACTAATGAGATCTTATTTTACAGTGATACCTATTGGTCTTTATAATTCTTTTGTAGGCCTACTTTAATCTGTGTAAAAAAAAATGAAATGTGTGCACCGGAATATCCCTATTCCTGATAATGGGGCTTAAACGAAAACGACACAGTTTGTCCATATTTCTGAACAGGAGGAACGGTGGCGTTTTCCTTTAAAGAGTTTCTCCTTCATTCCCCCTCATTTTCAATCCCATTCCTCCAAATATGTGACCAGCCATTTGAAAGCATCTCTTTTCATCGCTCCAGCACCTTCTAGACAGGATGCCAGTACTATAAGAAGCAGATTTGTGGTTTGTAAGTAAAGAAGAATTACTTAAAGAACACAGGCAAGTAAATCTTCAGCTAACCTGTCTGTCATGGTTTCTGCAAGACCTGTAAAAGCTGTAAATGTCATTTTTTCCATCCCGACCCTCATTTGTCATTGGAAGGGACTGTGAGCCAACAGAACCCTAAATCACACACATGTACATACCCCAAGACATCAAACTTCCACCCCAGCTGTTCCTGCCGTTTAACCGGCGCTGAGCAGAAATAATTGCTGCAGAATGTTCCAGAGAATGACTTTGCGACTGAATCTCAGCGAGTGCTGAGAGGCCAGAAAGAGGCACGACCATCAAAACAGATGCTTCATTTTCCCTCCAAAACTGTCAATGAGCCTTTATGATTTGGTCTGGTGCTAAGATCTCTCATATTACACGTGCTCTGTCTCCTCACTTCACACACAGCTCTCCATCTTCACATGAAATAATCAAGACTAAAGCCATTTCACACATACTCGAGCAGCGCGAAAGTGAAGCAACTTGGTGACTGCAACAGAAGCTAGGCCTTGTGCTTTCACACTGACGACCTTTCAGGTAAATAACTGAACTGCAGCTTTATATCAATTTTTTTTAAGTAATATTATTTATTTATTTATTTGGTCACACTTTATTTTAAGGTCCAATCCTTGCTATTAACAAACCTATAATTACATCCAAATGATAATTAATATTGCTTAAATAGAACCCAAACCCCAAAATGTGGCTACAAACTTCTCAAATAATCTGAATTCTGTCAGGTTTACATGTTATTAGTTAACATGAACTAACAATGTACAATACATCTTTTCAGCATTAATTATTCCTTGTTCACATTTATTTATTCATATAATAATGCTTCTCTTCACATTAACAACTTTGGTTGGTTAATGCATTATGAAACATGCCTGTAAATAGCTTTATTTAATTAAGTTTTTTTAGCAGCTAACACATAATGGATAAACAATACTAATTCCCCATTTGGGAATTGATTTGGGCTATTGGTAAACTTGGAAACCATCTAAATATCATCTGATAATGTTTCTTGTGTTTGTAGACTGTTTATTAACATGACTTACCATTAAGAAAACATTTACTTAGGGAATTTGTGAACCTTATTGTAAAGTGTGCACTAGTCCAACATTAACTAATGTTTAGCTAACAAAATAGTCATTACTGATTTTACTGAACCTTAAATGAGAGAAAGCTATTCATGCATCACTTACGTTTTCAGAAACTTAGTGGTATACATTATATACATTTATATAATCAATGCATTAAATAAAGAAAGAAACAAACTTAGAGAAAAGGAGGTGTTTTTCCTAACGTTAACTGGAAGTGAGCAACCATGGTCAGAATGGACAAATAGTTGGTAGTCACCACGTTTTAAAGCTGTCAATATGGGTGGTAAAATAAATATGCGCTGCTTCAAGGTGACTCAGATGCTTTAAAGTTTTTTTACTTGCAATTTGAGAATACTTTAGTGTGATTCATCGACTGCAAATGTCTTACACTAGCATGCTTGTTCCATTGTCTTTTTATTTATGGCTCTTTCTTTTGATCTCTCTAATTACTTAGCCTGTCTGTGCTGGGAATTTGGGAGGATGCAGCATTTTTGGTGCCATGACCCGGGTATTCTGTATTTTAATGCAGAGCAATGGAGTGGGCAGAGAGGTGCTTGCCGTCTGCCAGATGGGCACTTAGAGTCTCCGTTGGCTTTAAATCCCACAGTTAGCATTCCCGACAGTACTCGTCTCCCAGAAAACTTGCCCAAGTGTAGAATTTCAGCCAAAGGCGGGAGGGTTTTGGGAAATTTTTACCTAAATAAACTGTCATTTGAAATATTATGTTATTGTAGGCTGGAAATATTATATATTTGAGAATATTTGGCAAGCACTGTAAAGCAATCTTCTCTTTTTTTGTGGCTAGAGGAATTTTCCATATCCACTTCAGCATTTAGTTGAGAAGACAAGTGTGCATTAACATATTTGAAACAGTGATGTGCATGGGAATGATCAGGCCACATGTGTTGATTTGGTCTGTTTGAGGTTTTCTTTTTACTGCCACTAAGGATAAAGCTGGCAGCTGTAATGGCTGTAAAGCTAAGGGTTATGGGAGAATAATAAGAAATTAGTTTAGGTGCCCACCCTTAGCGTGCTACGTTTGTCTGAATCAGTGCTATTGCAGTGGAAATGGACTGTGACTATACAGTATATTTCCACACGCCTACTACAATTTTTGGAAAAGGTAATTACATACACTAACATCATAAGTTTTGGGGTCGGTAAGATTTTTTAATGTTGTCATTTATTACTGTGATGACAAAGATTCATTTTCAGCATCATTACAACAGTCTTCAGTGTCACACGATCCTTCAGAAACCATTCTTATATGCTGAATTGCTACTTCAAAAGAATAGCATTTATTTGAAATAGAATTATTTAAAAAATGACCCCAAACTTTTGAATGGTAGCATTTTCCCACTTGTCAAGTCCAACACGGTGCATTGTGTTGCATTCCCCATTCAATGCTCAGTCAAACTGTTTTACTTGAAGCTTAATTTAGCATGTAGTGTGTCTAAGAGGTAAAGTGGTTGTCATATGGAACAGTACGTCCCTCTGAGGACAGAACAGACGGGAGAGAGAATTACATCGGCAGCCGGAGTCCATCACTAGTGATTATAGTATCACGGCTTTGATGCCCTGTGTTGTAACTCCATTAAACGTCCTTTGTGTGCTGTCATCTTTACAAACCAACTCCTCACTGAGAGAGAAAGAGATGGATTGTCTGAACAGCTGTGACAAGTACGAGATTGTCCAAAGAATGGAACACATTAAACAGAAGCTGTTCTATTTGGCAACAATTACGCTGCCTTCTAAGATAACTTGTTTTAGCCAAATTAGAAAAAAGCAACATTAATTGAAAACGCAAAAGTATCAATTAAAGTCAAATCAAATTGAAAACTGATGAATTTAGCAAGTATTTTTATGCATATTAAAACACTGTGTTTGTTAAGCAAATTGCTGCAGCATCAAACTCTACTGGAATCAGTTGTGAGTCGGGTCTTGTGCAATTCTCAAGAGATTGTTTCAGAGGTTCATTTCCGTTAGGATATCCATATTGCCTAAGATGACAGCTGTTTATGAATTCAGTGAGATAGCAAGACAGCTTGCTAGGTTTTAAAATAGAATCTTAGTCTCAAGAATGTAACACAAACTCAAAGATGATGCAAAGCCTTGAAATGTGCCACAAGTAGTGTGAGGTTTAATATTAGCTGTTGTTTTATTGGGTTTAATGTCAAGTTACTGTGTGCATGCATATGTACGCTACTGTTCAAATATGTTTTAATGTTTTTGAAAGAAGCTCACTTACTTTTTTTTAAGGCTGCATTTGTTTAATCAAAAATACAGTAAAGTTGTAATATTGTGAAATTTGATTACAATGTAAAACAACTGTTTTCTATTTTAAGATATTTTAAAATGCTATTTATTCCTGTGATGGCAAAGCTGAATTTTCAGCATCATTCACTCTTCAGTGTCACATGATCTTTCAGAAATCATTCTTAATATGCTGATTTACTGCTCAAGAAACATTTTATTATCTGTGTTAAAAACAGTTGTGCTGCTTAATAGTTTTCTGGAAACTGTGATGCATGTTTTTGGATTCTTTGATAATTATGAAGTTCATGAGAAAAAATATATATATATTTTTTGCGAATGATCAGACACACTACATCATGTCGTGACTCAGTCTCCTGTTTCTTGTATATTTCTCCTTCTTCTCCTCACGAGTTTCAAAAGATATATTTACACTCTTATTGTGTCAACATCTGTTTCACTTGATTGTTTTTATGTATCCTAGGGAAATTTAGTCTCCTAAGCAATGAAAGAACAACTTGAGAAAAATATCATTTTCCTTTGTGTCTCTGTAAATGCAGCACACTTTTGAGCTGAGTAAAGGTGTGGTTGGTGTCATTGACAGTTTCATGTCTGTTTTAAGCCCACTTCCGAAGGTCTAAAGACGACATGCTCAGCAGAAGGGAGTTTCACTCGTTCTCCCTCCCTAATTTTTTCTCCTTGCACTCTCGCTCTCATCTTTAAGAAGCCCACATCAAAGCACCCGTTTAGTGCTGGTTGGCAGGTGTAGGCTTTTTATGACTGCATAATGATTTCCTGTCAAAAACACCCCTCACATGGTCTTGATTTGTGCACTCATAAAGCAGTGGGGTGTACCTTTGGGGCTTCACTTTTTGTTAAATTAAATCTTAAATGAAGAGAAGGTTAATGCATAACTTTTGACAGAAATTCTGGATTTCATGGTGTCTGACCATTTGCACTAAATGCAAATCTTCAAGTTATTCATCAGCCTTTAACATCTGTTGTTTTTTAAATGTACACCCAAATGGTTTGTTTCTTCAGAAATGCAATTTATAATTCTGGTATGGTGTTAACGAAAGGAGAAATAACAGTGCATCAGAGTGACTTTGTAAAAAATACTGACGGCTTCTACACTGAGAACCTGATGAGCAGCTCCTGTTTCAGTTGCTGTTTCAAGGAATGAATCACTTTTCTGAATTGCAACACTCCATTTCGTTCACTCGATGGTCGCCATAATTGCCTTATTTAACAGGCTCGTAATCTATGTAATTGTGAAAAAGCACATTAAAGTCTCTGATGAACCAAGTTTTTGTTTATAATAGATATAGAGTTGTTTGCTTTAAACACAAATGTTCTTACTCATGACTGCAAGGGACAATATGAGAAACTTTTAAATCCAACCACAAAAACAGTTTTAGAACATATAAGAAAAGAGGAAGTTGTAGTTCTCTCTTTTTAACTTTAGCTCATACCAGAGTCCCTTGTTTCTTTTCTTTGGTGACAGCGGCTCTAAGAGTTTGACCCGTTTGAGACCTCATTCATCCCTGCTCTGAGACACTGTCCTAATCTCCTATTGACCTACAAATTCATTGTCCCAAGCGGAATGTCAAGCACAAGTACAATGCCGTCACCCATCCCGCAATCCCGAGTGCCACAGATGTATATCAAGGCCTTTGAAGGAAAGCGGAAGCAGCGGGGTTGTCTATTTTTATTCATGTCACTTGTACAATTGCTTTTTTCTGTGTTCAAGCACATGCAACTATGTGTTAATCCACTACAGATTTGCGTTTGGCTCACATATATACAGCTGAGGTCGTAAACCTCATTTCATCATCTGAGACATCTTTCTGGAGTCTCCATAAGGCTGCATTCCTCTAATGCCATGGGGAACACCGGTTCGTGTTCCTCTGTTATTGCTCATGCTTGTGTATTTTTAGACGGAGTTCTTTCTGTGCCGCTGAACTTATGTTTCCTGTGGCCTTGTGCTCTGCCTGATTTATTTAAGGTCCTTGAGGGTCTCAGGGCCAAGTCACTAGCCTTGAAGGAGTCCCTAGAAAGCCCTCCTGGTGGTGTGGCATTAGGACTAGATTTACTCTCTCTTTAATAATGAGGGGCTGTACGAACTCTGTTTACTGCAAAGGCTCAGAGAGGAACTAATCCATCATCCTGTTTGTCAACTCCAGCGGGAGTCTCAAACAGCCTGAAATGTGGAGAGAGCTTTCTGAGAATATAGTCCCGAGTATGTGAACTCCAGGCAATGAGGGCAAAGCCTTCTGTCACTGCTAGAAATACTGCATTGGCTCTCAGAGGATTGCCAAATATTCCTTTTGTAGCAGTTCAGGCGTAGGAAAGAAATCCAATTTCTTTAAATTGCATTATCATATTATAGCGTGACTCTAGAAACTATTTAACTGATTTATAGTTGTTGTTTTTTTGTTTTTGCTGGGGGGTGGGGTGGGGGGTTAGTGGTATTTGATCCCTTGACCCAAAAATGATATAATTTTTAATTGGGTAAACTATCCTTGTAATTTTCCCACTTTTTTAAATCATGATTCTATTTATATTTTTATTACAATCTAATTCTTGTCTTGCTTTTGTTTTGTTTTGATTTTTAGTACTGTTTGGCGACTCCAGTGGATTATAAATGACATCCTTCACCTTTAACCAGGCTCAAGTCTAATTGAATTTTTCCTAGATTTCTCATCAGCCCAGCTTTAACCCAGTCTGTCACTCAGATGGTTATTGTTCATACCGGATTGAGGTCAGGGCCCAGCAGTGGATATGAGATTTTCCAGCTTGTGAGGAAAAAAATTTGATAGCCGTTATAGAACCATTTGAGCAGAATTATTAATGACCCCGTAGGATTGAGGGAAATTTGAAAAGCGAGCTGCCGGACAGTGCTCTGGGATTCGGGTTCTTCATCATATTTCATGCTAACGACTTGGGCTTTGAACGGCTGCTCAAATTACTTCCTGATAGAGTGATCAGGCAGAAAGCCAGACAGACATGATGGGCAATGTGTCAGTGCTGAAGAATGGAGAGGGAGGGCGTTGGTGTGTATGGACCTGTGTGTATGTGAGCTTTAATTTGCTCAGCATTAAGCATCGAGGGAATTAATGCTCTGATAGGCGGAATTAAGATGTAATTGTCGTTAATGGAAGGTGGTTTTTCAAAACCTTTCAGGCCAGCTTTCAGTACAAACACTGAAAGAGGATGTGAGGAGCCATGGGGCTTTGGAGCCGCAGGTGTGGAGAAGAGTAACTGATTACTAATGTACCAACAAAAACAAACTACTGGACATTTGCATTTTCTGAACAAAGCACCAGCGCTTGCAAAGCAAAAGACAATTCGGATGTCATTGCTGTCAGTACAATTAGGAATTCAAAATATTCTATTTTAGAATAAATTTCTAACTAACAAGAAAAATATATATTATCTTTAAAACCAAAAATGTTAGAAATTGTAATTTTTGGTGAGATATCCCTTTAATAACACAGTTTTACCATTTAAAAATATGATATCATGTGAGTAAATTAAAAGCTGCAACATCATATTTTGAATTTGAAACATATTCTGTTTGTGACAGAGATTTCTGAACTTTCTTTTGCTTAAATTTTTATAAAGTTTAATAAAGTATAATATTTACAAAAAACAAGGAAGGACCTTACACTTAAGACTCAAAAGGCCGTTCAGACTAAATTAATTTCAGAAGTGTAATATTTATAGTTAGGAATTAGAACAAACCCTAACCAGACTGTTTGAGCAAAATCAATGCAACGCTGCCTTATGAACACTGTAATAAAGCTGTGTTCATGTTTGCAGAATTACTGTAATTATGAAATGGCAAATCTGAGATTCTACTGAAAGCTGTTCACATCCTTGAACTCAGAATTCTTTTGTTTCTATTGCCGCGTTTCCACCGAAATTACCCGGAACATTTTTACCAGGAACTTTTTTTTACCAGGAACTTTTTCCCCCCCAGACCTGTTGCTTTCTGCGTTTCCACCGCGGTGTAAAGTACCGGGAAGATTAGGCAAATGACTGGTGACGTAGGTCCGCGCGCGTTTCTCAATACAAAGTACCGCTGATAAAAAAATAAAAAAAAAAAGTATGATGATTTTGGACGTGCATCATCGGCAGTTAGTTCAGACTTTGTGCATTTGACTGGGGAGTGTGATGTCTGCAACTACGCAAGTCCGGTAAATCTATAAACAGCAGCGTAACTATATATATATATATATATATATATATATATATATATATATATATATATATATATATATAGCGTAACGTAACTATATATATATATATATATTATACTTGATAACTTCAGTCAGCTCGTCTTGGCTACTGCAATTTTCCCTACTGTATATTTACAATAAAACGAAATAGGATATCAAATACCACTGCCTCCTTTGGTTTTCATTTAAGCATAATAACAGCTGCAGAAATGTACTTAGTTCAGAGATATGTGTATATGCAGCCATTACAATGAAACGAAATATTATATAAATTCGCCTTTTTTATTTTCATTTTAACATATAGATAAATTGAATACAGACCAAAGAAAACCTGTTAGATTTACCCCGCAGCTGAATTATATGTTATGTTTAACCACTAAAGACACATCAGAGCCAGCGGCACATATCAGAAGGTCTATCCCAGGAGAGGCTGCTCTCTGCGGATAAATGAGGACTGAGCTCCCGCTGATCAAGTCTCTCAGAGATCAACGAAACACATTTTTAAATAGGCGCTGTCTTTATAAATAAACCACAGATTTGAGTTTTAAACAACTACATTCTCGCCTGAAATACTTTTAAAATTACATTTCATGACACAATAACAGTAATATTTGAAAATGATCCAAATAAATGGTGGTTGAACTCAACCAATGCTGCGTGAACTCAGATGGCTTTGGCTAAAGCAATTTTCCCCTCAGTATATATACAATAACACGAAATAGGATATAAAATACCACTGCCTCCTTTCGTCTTCATTTAAACATAATAACAGCTGCAGAAATGTACTTAGTTCAGGGATATGTGTATATACAGCCATTACAATGAAACGAAATATTATATAAATTTGCCTTTTTTATTTTCATTTTAACATATAGATAAATTGAATACAGACCTAAGAACACCTGTTAGATTTACCCCGCAGCTGAATTATATTTTATGTTTAACCACTAAAGACACATCAGAGCCAGCGGCACATATCAGAAGGTCTATCCAAGCTGAGGCTGCTTCTCGGCGGATACATGAGGACTGAGCTCCCGCTGATTGCGTGGAGCTCACCATCTCTGAGATCGGCGAAACACATTGTCTTCATAAATAAACATCAGATTTGAATTTTAAACAACTACATTCTCGCCTGAAATACTTTTAAAATTACATTTCATGACACAATAACAGTAAAATTTTGAACATGTTCATCCAAATAAATGGTGTTTGAACTCAACCAGTGCTGCGTGAAATCAACCAATCAGAATGTTTAGCGCCAAAGTCCCGCCCCCGAAAGTTCCGGAACTCTGAAAAAGTACCACCTTGCCAGCAGGGACTTTCTGAGGGGTATTTTTTTACCCGGAACTTTATTTAGTTTCTGGTTCCTGCGGTGGAAACACACCAAGTACCGGACCAAGTCCCCAGTTCCTGGGTAAAGTTCCTGCGGTGGAAACGCGGCTTATGGCAATGAGGAAGTGCAGCTTTATTGTTGATGACAGCTAAACATTTCAACACTATACATTCTTGCTAAAAATAAAAGAACAAACTAGGCTGTAATAAATTGACTTATCAAGACAATATGTACAGTGTAGATGGTGCTAATTTGTAAAGCAATTTTGGTGGTTTTTACATTACAACGGTCAAACAAGAGAGGAAAGAGCTTTTTATAAATTCAGAGTTTTAAACTTGTAATTATAACATGAATGGTTTTTACAAGTCGGAAAGTGTAATTATGGTAATTCTGACATGGTGTGAAAGCAGCAGAAGCTCCTAAGAAGATGCAATTACACTTCGCATGCATATTTATTAATTACTTTCATGACAGGAAATAAAATTAAACATGCCTTGAGGATGAGAATAAATGCCTTTATTAATTTTTTATCAATATTTCATATTTAAATGTATATTTTAACAAGCACACCAGGTTGTACAAACACCTAATTAAACTGAAGGCCTCCAGACAGGCTTTATGTAGCTAATAGTACCAGTCTGAATCAGCATGCATTTACAATCTGTAGCACTAGAGAAGGGCAGAGACGGTTAGTGAAGTTCTGCTAGATAATCGGCTGCTTTCAAATCTGTGGCATTGACTACAGCCAACTGAGCACCTAAAAGTGTCAAACATGTCTGCAGATACAGCTTCACAGTCTGCTAATGTATTCTCCTGCTCAGACTGAGCTCTGTTGGGCGGGCAGCCGCTTTAATTGGTTCATTTCTATTCTGTTAGCAGACATCTCAGCTGAGTCGCTCAGTATTGCGGATTCAAACCGGTTTTGATTCATTTACTGGGATAAAATCCTGCTTTTAAACAGATACTTTATTAAAAAAATTAGAATTATGAGCCCAATAAGAGGAAACAATACTAGGGTTGTCAATCAAATACAACATTTAATGGAATTAATTACACAAAACGCTGATTGTTTTGATAAAATGAATGCATATTTGCTAAAATAAAAAATAAAAAAAATATATATTTTTCATAATTGGCACCCAAAAGCAACATTGGACTCCATTGACTTTTATTGCATACAAACAAAACATAATTTTTAAAAATATCATATTTTTTGTTCAGCAGAAGAAACAGGTTTGTAACACCATGAAGAGTAAATGATAACAGAATTTTAATTTTTGTGCAAACTGCACTATGTACTATGCAAATGTGTTCAAAGGACAGCCCTAAAAATGAGACCTACTGAAATTAAATGGCAATTTCTTAAATCTGATGTGACTCAAAATAGTACGTTATGAAAACTGTATGCAGTGTGATACTAACCAGGCCTCGTTGGTACATTTTCCCCGTCATAACCTTTATTGTCATTAAAATGACCCTTCATTTCACTCTGCGATCAGACACCTTCCATATATCCCATCTTTACATGCTGATGAAAATTACATTGCTTGATGATTCATAAAGTGGAATCTGAGGAAGAGATAGAGAGAAAGAGACATCCTAACAAAAGCAATATGGATTCATTCCCCTATTGTGGCTCTGCTGATAAACGGTGTGCTGGAAAGGTCAGCAGAGCAACGTGCTAACCTCCCATCTACACACACATACATACACAAACACGCAACAGACACACACTTGTTTGACCAGCACCCCCACTCCATGTGCACTAAATAAAATAAATAAGGCGGAGGGGGTAACGGTGTTCTGAGGAGCTCCCCTTCCCCCACCACCAAATAAATCACACGGAGGTGCAGCCCAATGCTGCAAACACCCTCTCTGTCCTCTCTGCTCATGTTTCAAGAAAACCACAAGGAAGGGTGGAGGGTGGACGGCATTTCTTCAGTTACTTTGATGACCTGATGCTCAAATGTTGTTTATTAGTATATGAACCCACAGTATGAAGCCAAGATTAATTTTAAACAGTGTTAAATGCCCAAGGATTTCAGATTTTGATATAAATAACCCTCAAATATGATGCAAAGGACCCCTTACTACATCATAAAGGCTTTGTAATATAAAATATGAAGACAATATTGAAGAGGTTTCTGAAAAATAAATAATTAGCTTTTATCCACTGAAAAATATATATTTGGCTCTATATATAGATAGGTTAAAGGGATAGTTCGCCCAAAAATGAAAATTCTGTCATAATTGACCATTTACTTACCGTCCACTTGTTCCAACCTGTATGAGTTTTGATGATGACATGATGATGATGATGACATAATTGTAATTTTGGGTGAAATATCCCTTCTTAACATTTAGCATGATACAGTGCTTGCGGAGTAATTAACCATAAGATACATAGAGTATTCGGTTACTGAAGGTATAGTTAGTTGGTGCTATAAGGGTGGAACTGGTTTCATATCTCACTTTCTACAAAACAGCAGACACAAGTCGTCAGTTGTGGTGACAAGAGCGCATGTTCAAGGGCTGGGTTGGGGTTTAATCTAGGCGTTTACAGTCAGCTTTTAATAAATCAACTTGTTGTTCCTGAACTTGAGAACCCCTAAGGAAAAATCTGATACTCCCATGTCATGTGTCCAGTGTGTTCCTTGTTTGCTGCATTAAAAGCTCATTACCCTGCAGTAACTCCTCTGATAGGCTGAGATGTGTGGAAGCTGGACTGGTGATGTGGACTGGGTGTGGTCGTGTGCTCGGTTCAGAGCGTTTAATACAGTATGTGACTATGATGGGATATTCACTGGTGGCAGCACTGATGCTCTGTATTGGGATTAATCTCTTCAAAGGTGCTACACTTGTACTTTCCCTGCAGAGCAGACGGAGAGCAGGGCAGGAGTTATTCTCATGCTGTGTGCTAATCCCTTTATCTGCACAAAAATGTCTCTCACTGGAGCTCAGTGTCAGACAGCAAAGTTATCGGCATCTCTATCAATCTAAGTTATGTGGTCTCTCATTGAGAGGCACGTTCAGCCTGTTAATCTAATAAACATTGTCTTACCAGCCTTTCCTCCTCCTCCCCTTCCCTCTCTCTCGGTTTCAATTTAGGCATGCTTTATTGGCATGGAAAAAATACATTTCTATTGTATTGTTGTACAGATTTCTATTATATTGTATAGTTTGAATAGTTTTAAATTAAATTTAAATTAAATTAAAATAATTAATTATATTTTAGAAAGCCTTTAGTATTATTTTCTAATTTGATTTACTTGTATTTTAGTTTATTTAAATATTTTAAATATGTTAATTGATTTAATAAAATGATTTTTAATTACAGTTATTTGTATTTTAATAGTTAGAAATGATCAGTCAGCACATTCACTGTCTTTCTACATTTCTATTGTTCGCAGTTTAAAAAAAAACAATCAAATTAAAATAATTAAAACATTTTAGAAATGTAATTACATGATTGTATATTGATTCATTTTTAATTTTTTACATTTCAGTTGATTTTATTATTAATTAATTAAGTTTGTATTAATTTTTATTTGTAAATTTAACAAAAATAATATAAAGTAAGAGTTATTGGAATTAGAGGTTGCAAAATAAGACCAAATGCCAGTACTTGTGGTATTCTGCATATATAGATCACTCACACACAAAAAAATAAAGATATAAATATATTCTCTGTTTTTGAAGCTCAAATGTTAAGAGTTTGGTGCTTCAACATCAAGGTCATCGGTTAAATTTTCTGACAGAACATATATAGTTAAAAAATATTTCTGGCATCTATTGTAACTTTCTTTGGATGAGTTTAATATCCTTCACAATAATTAATAACATGTTTCCACCAGTTCTGTCAAAATATCATAGATATAGATACATACATGAATAACTTGTGTTGATAAAGTCCCTCAGGCATTGTTTAACATGCTTTTTTTGCAGACATGTTTGCTTGAAATCTCTTACAGTCTTACTAACGTGTGAGGAAATGCACTTGACTGGGTTCTGACAATCACACACATATTTACAGTAATGTGGGCCTCTTTTTGCAGAGTGTTGGCTTTGTTTAGCTCCATGTTGCCAACACAGTTCAGTGGTTCAGTTCTGGTCTAAATGTGTTAAGGAATGAGATAAAGGTCAAGACCAATCTGGGACGCTCCCTGTAACTGTGGCAACACGTCAGTGTTCATCTGTCAGTGCTGAATGTGCTTAGCATTTTAAAATAATGAGCCAAATCTCTGCATCTTTATGCGGCACAGTGATCATTTTCTGGCTCTGCTTGATTAGCACCTGAGCATTTGTTATCTCCACCACAATAACAGGGAAATTTGATTTCACTCTGTTTATGCTGAATAAAAAGAAGGGAAATTCAATAAGAATGAATTGTGAACACTGATAGGGTCATTTATTTGCACACGCTTTAGTGTCCAGTTCACTAAAGGAATAAGCAAATCAGGTAATGTGCAAATGCACCCACACAATCTGTGCTGAATGCAATTTGCACTGACAGTTTGTTCAAAAATAGCACAACTGTTCTGAATTTGCCCTAGAGTGCTTTGCTTTCAGCTGATTTCTTTCTCCACTAAATAAGCAGTGTCAAATTCATTTTCTCCTGTGTTGACTAAAGTGTGTGTATTTGTGTGTGAGAGAAAGCAGAAAGTGAACGGAATAGCTTTACTCAGGCTGATTTGGCCCGACACCCAAGCAAACCAAAACTTTGCTCATTTAATTTGATCAAAACAGTGGAGACTTGGGGGGGGGGGTTTCATGTTTACTCACACACACCTTCCTCCCTCACGAGTTCCCCACATTTGCGTCATTTGCTGTGCTTTTAACCACTTTCTGGATTGGGTTTTATTATTAGTGCTTCATTTTTCAGCAAAAACACATTTTTTACAGGTTTAACTTGTTTTTACTGTGGTTGTGGATTTTTTTTTTTTTTTTTGGTGCTTATATAATATTCACATCTTTTAGTGAAACGTTAACACTTAGTCTAGGCTGTTTATCATAAAATAAATGTCATGCATGCTTTAACAGTTATACAGTTGAGCATTAATATTGCTTAAATAGATTTATAGTATTAGAAAATGATTAATCTAAGTTGTATATGTGTCAGTGTTCAGGTGTACAAGCTTGTATGCACTTGTTCCCGCTTTAGCCTGTGTATAACAGCTTACACTTGGCAACTGTGTGCAGTAAATATTGCAGCTTTTATGATAAATTCACCCTATGCTGGGCCATAGATTGACAGGCGATCTGACCAATCGTAACTCAGAATCTGCCGTTTTGTCAAATGAACAAACCAGACAGGAGAGTAGATTAAGTTTGGTGAATTTAAACTTGAAAAATGGTGAGTATTTCCATGTACTTTTCGCCACTGAAACAAGATACCTTCTGATGTTCATTCATGTTTATTTTGTCCAATAACTAGTTAAAAGGAAGATATAATCGGTTCATGTGCTGCTTGAACTGAAGTGCTTCAGCAATCTGTCACTACACATAATAGAGCCACAAAATGGTATTTACTGTTTGAATTTCTTTAGAAATGACAGAATTTGAAGGCTGAGACTTTGTTTCATACCAAAAGTTACCTGCTCTGTCTTGTCTGTTGGCATGTTGTCAGTTTTCTTTTTACTCCGCAATGTATTTTTCACTGCGTGAGCGCGGCTTGTCGGACATAGCAATAGTAACTTATGGGGGCAAGTTTTTGCGAAGGGTCAGTTGCTTAGATTGTTCATCATTTGAATTGTACTAAGCCCTTGTGACTTAAATCATTATTATTTTATTAATAGTTTTTTTTTTTTTTGTGCTTGAAAAATATACATTTATTTTTGATGCATTTACTAACATACTAAAGCACATGTGAAGTACCTTGTTATAGTTTTAACTGTAATATGTTATTGGATATTAATTTTATAGTCAATAATATTAAAATGTGCTAAATTACAACTTAATAATTATAAATGCGTCATTACAAATATATTTAAATACATGAAACACAATCTTCAATAGAAATGACAAAGCTCGCAATAACTACTTGTCAGTACATGCGACAGTAAACTTTAAACATATTTTAAAGATATTAGAAATAATAATACAATTACACATAAAGATGTACTTAAGTCCTATTTAAGTGGTTCAAAAAAGCTTTCAACTATTTGCATTTAGCATAAATGTAAACTATAATATAATTTCATTTAGTTGTAAAAAAAAATAAGATTAATTGACATTCAGTTTGGACTTTAAAAGTATTCTAAATTGTACTTCATTTGCACTAAATGTAAATGCATCGAGTACAAAAATGAACTATTGCATGATGGTCTCCCAACCTGGTCAATCTGGTCTTTTGGCTGGATTTAGAAGGAGTTTAGTCAGTTTTCAGATGGTCAGACATGAGCATCTTAACTAGCAAACTAGCATTTAGTTTTTTGAGCAAGCAGTATATAGTGGATACTCAATAAGTCAATAAACAGAATTCCATTCCCATCTCTGTGTGTGGTTATTGAGTGTAGATTTGAGGGTGGTCAAGGCAGGCCTGTGGTACGTGCAGTAGGAAATGACAGTGTCTCTGGAGACCAGCTTTAATGGGACATCACTCTTGTCTGTGGGAGCACAGCTGTTGCATACACACTCCAACACACTGCACAGGAAGCTGAGACAGTGGTTTCATAACTCATGGCCTTTTGGAGAGGAATGTGTCCTCTTTAAACATCTGTCACATTTTAGATAAGTACATCAATCCAAGCAGACATTTGCACTCTATGTGTGATTGTAGAAGTCTTCAGTAAATATTCACTTCCTCTGATGCGTCTGTCTGTCTGTGGTGATGCAGCAGTTCTTGGCGTCTGACCTTCGCACTGGTTGTTATTAGTGTGGCATCAGTTCATGCCGCTGCAAGTTCTCTTTATATGCACACCATCTGGGGATTGATTTCCATGCCAGCTGATTAACCCATAGAATGAGTGCAGTTTCCATAGAGACACGAAGTCAGTTGATCAAATGTGGCCATTTTAATTGGCAGAACCCTCTGGCTTGCGCTCGGGTAGGAGCTTGCTGATTGGTTAGTCGGTTGCTGTAAGGCATAGATGACAAACCATTGACCCAGGGAAATTGCTTCCTGCTCGTCTGCCCCCAAGACCGGTCATAATGAAACCCCACACAGTTCATTAACTGTCTGTAAAGGGTATTATTTGATCCTGGGGGGTGTCTTCATCTCATAGGAATATGTGGATACAGTGAGGATCAGTTTCTGTCTTCACAACAGGCTGGTCTCTTCACTCATCCTTCTGTTTTCACCCAGACACATGGCCTTGTAGCATCCAGGCTCAAGATGGCCAGCTTTCTCTTCTTCTCTCACTATGAATTGGCTTTAGTCTGATGGTGAGGAGGGGGTTGGGTAGAAGACTGTGCCCTGATTGTTGTTATATTGGTCAGTTTGTTAAACTGAAGAATGTTGTTGCACATAAGCTGAAGAGTTGCTTGTCAGGATTATAATGTTGGAATGTAGCTAGTTTAGACAATATGGTAATTGACTAACCATATCATTCAAGAATTTTTTTTTTTTTAATCATGGATTGATTTTTTTCTGTTCAATTATAATCAATGGGGACCAGAGCTTTCAAGCTTCAAAAAGTATGCAAAAGCATCACAAATTTATTGTATGTAAAGTACTGTTTAAGGGTGGGCCATATACCGGCTGTGCTACATGGTCATGAAAACGTATCTTTGCGTGTGTTTTTAAGCATTGTGGTTTGAAAACAGGTCATTTTAAGCCATTTAAATGCAATCTACAGCAAAAGAGAACTCATTTCACTATATGCACGCGCTGTCAGAGAGACTGCTTCTGTTAGAGGTTCGTGCATGTGAAGAAGGTGCTCATAGAGCTGGTTATTTTGGCCACTTTATAGGCCTTAAACTCACACACTTGTATGTATCAAAATGGCTGTCTTTGCAAGTATCCTTGTAAACACAGTAGGTCTTAAACGAAAGCAAACAGCTGAGAAAGAAAACATGTAACAGTATATTGGATCTGGGCAGCTCTTAAAGTGACAGCAGTCTAATATTCCTGCTGTCTGTCATTCATGTTAATCAAACTACAAAAGAGATAACCTCTCATTGCTCTTGACTAAATCACTCTTGTAACTTTAAAAAGAAGAAACATTTACTTTAATAGAAATAAATTACTTTATACAATGTATGTTGCATTTCTTATTTATTTGTTCTACTGTAGTTTTGTTCTTTTGCTTGTAATTAATTTCTTATTATTTAATCACTGACTGTTTACTTATCTTCAGTGGACTTGAATTTAGTTTTTTGTTTTTTGGTGATACTAACACAAATGGAAAAAATCATGAAATGTCTATGGTAGCAAAGATTTTGATATCATAAAGCAAAAATAACTGTACTGTAATTGTATATATTGTTACCGTGAGATAAAATGACTCGTATCATGATATAAGATATTGGACATATCGCCCAGTCCAAGTACTGTTCAAAAGTTTGGGGTCACAATGTTTTTGAAAGAAGTCTGTTAAGTTCACCAAGGATGCATTTGTTGATGAAAAATCTGTAATATTGTAAAATATTATTACAATTTAAAATATCTCTGTAATATTTATTCCTGTCAGTGTTCAATGTCAGCTTTATGTAACCGGTTGTGATTTACAGTCATGAGTCTGGTTTAAGAAAATAATCATAACATATCACATGATACTTCATTCAAATACGCTGATTTAGTAGTACTAAATAAAAAAACAAAAATTATTAATGTTAAAATCAGTTGATTAATGTTTTTCTTCAAAATTGTGATAACATTTTTTTTTACAGGATTCTTTGATGAATAGCAAGTTTATAAGAATAACATTTCAAATACAGAAATCTTATGTAACATTATGAATGTCCCTGCTGCCACTTTTGATTAATTTAATGTCCCTGCTGAATAAAAGTAATAATCTCTTTTAAAAAAAAAAAAAACTCATTGTTTGACTGAGGAATCATTCAGACTTCATTTGTAAACTGGATCACATGATTCATTGAAAAGATGTGACTCAAAAGAAAAATTCATCCATGAATCTAAAATTGCTACTTTTCTCAAAAACTCATGATGATCTTTGGCAAATGGTAAGATTTTCAATGAACAGTACTATTTCACATAATTTCAGATGGGGGACTTGAAATGTAGTGCATGACTTTTTTGGTCTTTTTGCCATTTTGGAGCTTTTTCATAATTCTAAACCATTCGTGTTTACTATAAACTAGAAGAAGAAGAAAAAAATGACCATTTGTGTTCCAAAGAACTCAATAGGTCTGAAACGACATGCATGTGAGTAATAATGACACTTATTTTGAGATTGAACTATTCCTTTAAATCACTTTGTAAGTGCCCCGAAGCAGACTGAGCTTCCTGTCACAGTGAGTGCAATGTAACAACAGACGACACGCACCCCTGTGTCCAGCCAAGAGCCAGAACACAGCATATGTCGAATATGCCATTCTCCTCTAAAGTGGCCAAAGAGAAGCTGTAAAACCATTGGTCTTTTAGAAGCTAATGGCCATTTGATTGACATCTATAAAAGCTTTATGATTCTAACTGTCTCCTGCTGCAAATATTTCAGCATTTATGCTACAAAGAATGCTGACGATTTCCATAAGGGGTTACAAAATACATAAGTATTACAATGTTCTTTTTTTAGAGCGCGCTCCTGGAGATGAGTTATTATCAAAGCTTCTGTCAGCAGAAAAACATATAATAACAGAGCATCCACAAAATTCCTTATTGCATTACTCCTGCTCCAGTGCAATTATTTATTCAGGAGATGCCGCTGGCGATCGCATGAGAATCTTTTACCGGATGCGTTCTCAGCAGCAGCCCAGCTGTGCTTTTCCACAAAATCCCACCCTCGCTGTGACCCCTGGGGAGGAAAGTCTTTGCGATATAGTCGTCTGTAACTATAAAGTAACTTTAAGCCAAATATCTGTAGGTATGGTATTTTTTCCACTCTCTCTCTTTTTTTTTTTTTTTTTCTTGGCAGCGAGATACTGTGAATTAATAGGGACAGATATACTAAAGGATCCAGATGGACACAGTTCTTACACATGATCCGGTGATCTGGATCTTCATCCGTAATGACTCTGGCAAAGAAGTGACCAATGGCTTGCCCAAAGTGTTTCCAAGGACCACAGTTGCTCATCTCGATCTGGGACTACAGCCTTTCCAAACACATTCCCCCATCAAATGGCTTTTCCAGTGCCTTATTTTATATGGCAAGAAACACACAATCCTAGCATTCCTTGTGAAGGAATCGCTTCCTTTTTAAAATTTTCATTCTAACATTTCAGTAAAAATGGGTCCCATATTTCTTAGACTATAGTTTTCATAAGCAGTGCTTGATTTAGGTACAGTATATTATATATTACCAAAATCATCGACAGTTGTAGAGACTTCAGGATGAGGAACAAACCAAAACAGTGTGGACACCTCTGATCACCATAGCAAATGCATGGCAACCCTTGGCAGTAAACATCCAGTTTTGTGGTTTATATATCTCGTCATCTGCATGTTATACTCCCTGAAATACAATCTTTAGAGGAAATCATTGCACAAACTAACTTCAGATCACAGTTGCTATAGTTACTCTGTAGCACATTTGGGAGGATCTAGACAAAGTTCTTGGTGCTTGTTCCTCAGAAGGAAATGGATGCTGGTGCTCACATGCATTTTAGCAGATGCTTGAGATGTGTTCATGCTGAGAGACCTCATAAGCAGTCTGCTACTGGGAACCAATGATCCATTGTCTTCATTAGACCATGAATGCAGAATTGATCATCGCATACAAGAGTTGCTTCTGCTTGCTGTGGATTCTGTGTAGTTTTTTTTCTCTATATTATAATTCTTATTTAACCAGTTGTGATTTATATTCAGTAATATGTAAGTTTGACTAAAAGTATCTGAAAATGTCAAGATGTTGTGCACAATGTGCTGTCTGGTACTGCAGTATGTGCAGAGCTCCCTTCCTCCATCTAATCGCTTGCTCTCTTTGTTTCCCTGCAGGCAACAATCACCAGAGCCAAACAAGTGTTCAGGTAGGACTCGTTTTTCATTTTTGGTACTGAGAACTGTACAAGATTTGATTTTGAATAATCTGCTTGTGTTTTTACAGCTTTTTGGGGGATTTTCCTCCTAGTATATTGACATATTTGAGGTTTTTGTGGTCGGTCTTTACCAGTTGAATCCAGTTTAAAAGATACATGATGTTAGGAAAGTTTTCTTATGATATCCAATTCTTCTTCTTCTTCTTAATCTTACTCCATAACGTACAGAAAGCATAGAACTAGTATTTGACTAGCATGCTATCAAGGGTGTAGATAATGATTTGGAAGAGAATAATTTAGCATGCTAAATGAAGGTAAATGAAGATTTGACCACAATAGGATTCCTAAAATAGCATGCACATAATGCTACGCTTTAATTGATTCTTTCTGATATTAATAAAAGAAAATGAATAATAAAACAAATTATTATTAAATGAAACGCTTACTAAAAACAACAAAAAGTTGTATTTATTTACTTGCATGCCATGTGACTATAAGCCAGCTTCAGTGAACTGTGAACATGTGCATGTGTTGTTGTTATTATTATTTGTGGTATACTGTAGCAATAGCCAACAATCCACTGTATGGGTCAAAATGATCTTTATGTCAAAAATCATTAGGATATCAAGTAAAGATCATGTTCTATCAAGATATTTTGTAAATTTCCTACTGTAAATATATCACAACTTAATTTTGATTAGTAATATGCATTGCTAAGAACTTCATTTGGACAACTTTAAAGGATATTTTCCAAGTATTTAGATTTTTTGCACACTCAGATTCTAGATTGTTGTATCTCAGCCAAATTTAGTCCTACCCTAACAAACCATACATCAATGGAAAGCTTATTTATTTATGCTTATTTATATATAAGAATGGAATATTGAATTTAATTTAAATTCTCATAGGTAAATATTTAAAGTCAAAAGGGTTCTGATGACAAAAGAATCTGTGAATCCTTTTTATAGATTTTAATATGGAAAAATATATATATGTATTAATATTTGTTGAAATGATTATAGGTGTACCTCTCAGTGTTCAAATGAAACCTCCATTACTGAAACTAGTGCTAAGGAGACAGTCTGCACTGTTTAACAGGCATTATTTATTAATTAGAATCAGTTAATATGGTAATGCCTACGCTTTAGTAATATTTGCATATAGTTTCTCGAGTAGCACAATTGGCTTTTTCATCTCGTAAAAATCTACAGTACTTCTTCTGGTATGCATTAACTAAGCATTTTAAGGAGTAGGACGATATTATTTGCATTGAAAATAAAGTCTTTGTTCAGATCGAATGCAGACTTCATGTTCTCCGTGGCTTTGGGTGGCTTTCGTTCTGCTGTTTCTTATCGGAGAGTTTGAGCGAGTGGAGAGGAAAGACTCACCCTTTAGAGAGGCAGCAGTGCTGTCCATCTCCCCTCACACAAAAGATCAGAAGCGCTGCCCGGGCCTCAGTCTCCACTGGGATGCCAGCCATTTGATTGTTATCTGTCTATTCAGCTTGTGGAGGTGGGGCCCACCATATACACACCATCCTGGACCAGGACTCTGTTTAATCTGGCTCGCTGTCAAAAGAAACCAGCCTACATGTTTGGGTTACTGAGTGAAACGTCCACGAGCCATTTATTCTGAAGGAGCCTCAGGCTGAGCTCACTGCGGTACTGTGTGACAGGATTGTGCATCTGCACATGTCTGCCACCTTGTGGCTGAGGATTCACAAAACTCTTGTGGACAAAGAGCTCTAACATAGTAAGGGATGTTTGCAAGGTTGTTCCATCACGTCATTTGGATCTGAGACTATCAATTCAATTATATTTCACACTTAAATATATAATTAAACTGACTCAGGATCTGGAACAAAAAAGAATGAGGTTTCACATTTTTCTGATTTGGTTTGCTGACTCTGTGAAGTGCAAAGGTCTTTTGGATAACCATCAAACATCAATGTTATTCTTCTCTCCTCCCCCATTCTTTCTCTTTGGCACTATCCATTTTTTGTGTGCAGCCTCTGCAGTGAGGTGCATTTGGTCGATGAAGGCGACTCATCATTGTGATGTATAATGGCTCCTGCGCTGAGTGCTATGTTGGGGTCAGAGGTCGCGGGGGCGGCGGCGCTGGCTAAAGGGGAGCTGGCACTTGTAGGCACGCTCACGGCGCTCACGGCTTTCCTGCTGCTATCTGTCCTGCTGCTGCTGTGTGCGAGCTGCCAGGGGTGAGTATCAGTAAAACACTCCTAATCTTTGATACCTCTAATATTTTAATACTATTGAGCAGACTATAGTAGCTGATAATATTTAATAGCTAATACTAATATAAAATACACTTTTGTCAACACATGTGGAATCTGTGGAATCTGGCATCAGTCACACAATTTAAGACATACCTCATTCCTGTTATTACATATTTGGCCTAATTTTATTATGCTTTCATTTACTAATATGAGAGTTATGCTCCAATCTTCATTTAACACAGTTTACCTAATTTTACCATCAATCCATTATGCATAATTCCACAGATTTTTCTCTCCCCAAACTGGCATGGAAAAGAAAAAGTCCAGCTAGACCTGTATATTAGATATGAAAAAATATTCAAATGAAATGAACCTTTATTTTACACAGTATTTACTCAAAATATACTAAATCATTTGAACAGCGCACTTTGAATACTAATAATTGTTAATATTAAGAAGGCATTGCAATATTTAGGATTTCAGTTCTTAATTTTCAGTTATTATCTCAAGAAAAAACAAACATATTAGTCTGTCACTGATGTCACCAATATTTAGTAGGCCTACATGTCATGGAATTAATTTATACAGTATATTTATTTATTTATTTTATTAAGAAGAAATTATATTTTTGTACTAAATATTTTTATTTCCAAAATATAACCAGGATAAAACTTCCAAGGGCAGTTTCCTTCAGATTCCTGCAGATAAAGCGTAATCCTTGATTCAGTTCTATATTAAATGTGATTTGAAATGCTTTGCTGTCTAGAACAAGGCTTAGTTTGCATCTTAGAATATGATATTGAATGTTGCAACACAAAGACAAAGCAACAGACAATAGATTTAGAGCACACAACCAAATCTACAGACTTAATCAAAATTTCTCAGTAATTCTCTCCCTCTGACTCCACAGGCAGAAAAAAGGGGGGCCGCCAGGAGACCATGAAAACCTGATGAATGGGGTAAGCATGTGCTTCAGTGATGCTTTCCATCTGAGAGTTTGAACCCTGTGCTGCCTCATTGTGGCCATTCCTCGTTTTTCATTTCAAAATGCATTTTTAATCACAGAAAGACCCTAGATTACATGAACCATCTTTAGAGTGTTTTAGTCATGAGAATGTGTGACCGCTGTGCTCGGGGGGCCTGGTAAAGCTGGGAGAACAGAGAAGAGAATGGACGGTCATTGTGCGACCCGGGGTTTGTGGGAGGAAAGCATGAAGCAGACAGATTAACATTTTTGTTTGGCTGCAGGGAGATGAGAAACTTCATGCATGAGTTGCCTTTCTCTCTGGGTCTGTTGCATCTGAGTGGGTGTTTTCTGTGAAATTATCATCCAAGGACAGAGTTCAAGAGTTCAGGAGATGTTTAGCAGTCAGGAGATTAGTGTGACCTACTGAGGGCATAATTGAGTGCTAAACACACACATGCATACACACAAGCAGCTGTATAGGCAGGATCTGTGGGAATGTTTTATGCATGAATCGTTCATTGTAACTGTCATTAAATGAGGGGGCCTGCCAGCATGTCTGTGGCTTGTTGACTGATTATGAAGGCTTGTGGAGCACACATGTACAGTACAAAGATCATCAGGCCCCCACACAGCCAGATGTTGATTTTATGTTTATTATATTCATTGGGATGCGTTTACCTCAGATGTATCGTTAGCTATGCTTTCTGCATTTGCATGCTGTGCACTACACTAACAGCAACATGAAAGCTGTAAAAATGTCTAAACTGTGGCCTTTATGCAAATGCTGTTAATAACACTTACTGGTTATGCTTACATTACTACAGAAACTGGGCTCTCTGCATTTTGAGGTTTGCGACTTATTTTGAATTTCACAAGAGTAGTTAAATGACTTGTAGATTACATTAAGAATAACAACACATTTCTACTTAAGAGTGTTATTGACTGCACTAGGACTTTATCAAATCATTTTTGCATGGTGAAAAAGAGGTGGGTACCACTCTAAAACTCAGCCGGAATCTTGCCACGTATGAGCAAAGAGATAAACCATCACTTGCATAAAACCAAACCATATAGGCCTTTAGATATTTTGTCAAACAGCTGAGCTGCAAACGATTGCACTTCCTCCAACTAAAAATAAATTTTACTTATTTTTAATCAACTGAATCGAATTTCTCAGTTCAAATTCTCAATATGTGCTACCATTCATCAAGAAATGTCTGAAGGATCATGGGACTTCAAAGACTGGAAAAAATTATGCTGAAAATTCAGCTTTGCATCACGGGAATAAATTACATTTTAAAATGTATTAAAATATAAATTTTCCTTGGAATTGTCAAATTTCACAATATTACTGTTTTGCTTTTACAAAATACAGCCTTGGTGAGCAAAAGAGACTTATTTTCAAAAAACAGAAATCTTATCGTCTCTAAACTTTAAGTGGGAAAAAAGTCATTTAAATAATAGTAATTAATTGATTAGAATTTAAATTGGAGCAATTCAGAATTTAATCTACTGTAAATATATATATATTAGGGGTGTAACGATACGCGTATTCGTATTGAACCGTTCGGTACGACGCTTTCGGTTCGGTACGCGGTACGCATTATGTATACCGAACGGTTCGTTGGAGTAATTAATTATATTTGAAAAAAAAAAAAAGAGAGAGAAAGAAATATAATGATATGCGTTCAACAAGGTAGCCCAATAACCCAAACAACGTAACAGGCAACGCCCCTGACACTCCCGAAGAAGAAAAAAACACCATCTTATATGTTTATGTTAGGCTACTCAGCAGGCGCTCGCTCACTCAGTACGCGCTGAAGGCTCGTTGCAAAATAGCCAATGCGTTTAACAGACTAGAAATGAGAAGATCCTCCAATAACCAACAGGTCTGGTGTTTGGGTGCACTTTGGATTCCATTTAAGCTATAATGGTGATGGCAAGAGAGTGGTGGATAAATAAACAACGGTATGTCGCATTTGCAACATGACAGGGTACACCAGCGGGATTACAAAAAAAAAAAAAAAAAACCAGCGGGAATATCTGGGATATATGCGTCAGTACTATCTGGGAAAAGACGAAAAAAAGGAGAAACATGCACGCAGCAAACTATCCCTGCAGCATTTAGAAACTATAGCTTACAGGGAATCCAACCCAAACACCAGACCTGTTGGTTATTTTAGGATCTTATATTTCTGGTCTGTTAAATGCATTAGACATTTTGCAACGAGCCTTCAGCGCGTGCTGAGTGAGCGAGCGCCTTAGGGGCCGTTCACATATCGTGCCTAAAAACGCATGGAAAACGCTAAGCGCGTCTTTCTCCTGAGGCGTCTGTCTTTGCTAAGCAACAATGACGTGCTCTCTCCATGAGACGCGGAAATTTCAGCGAAGGATAAATGGATTTGCAGCTCTAAAAATCGCTTGCAGTAGCTCTGCTACTGAATTTATTTCAAAATTGCAATCCATATACAACTATGATCAGCTGTTCCTTCATCTTGGCTGAGCTCTCAACGTTGTTACGGGAAAGGATGAAGCTGATTGGTTGGTTCTTGTCACATGACCCGCGGTGCGCTTGCGGCATTCTGAAAAGTTGAGATGTTTTTACATTTTGCTGTATCTAAAACGTATCGAACCGAACCGAACCGAACCGTGACATCAGTGTATCGTATCGAACCGAACCGTGAATTTTGTGAACCGTTACACCCCTAATATATATATATATATAATAATAATAATAATCTTCTAGGTCTCATTGTAGCAGATATTTGTTACATTACAGCTTAAGATTAATATTTATATATAGGTGTAGTCTTGCTTTATATGAAAACTGGGCAGATAACCACTTTGGAGACAAACACAGGGCTGTGACCTCAAGGTTGAGACCATCTGTATTATATAAAGTGAGTAGTAATGATTGTGACATGATTAAGCAAATCGCTCTGTTAACCGCAGTAAACCTCTATAGTTTTGATGGATATCTGAAGGCAAATCTTTGCACGATAATATACATCTTCCCTGTCAATATATTGAGGGGGGCTTTGTTTAAATGGCGGTGTCTGTCACAGCCTGACAGGTTAAATGGGGTCTTTGTCTTTCAGTGACAATCTGAGTGGCTCTCAGCTTTTAACCTCCTGCTTCTGAAGGACTTAATCACCCTGGCAACAGGCATTTCAAAGACCTGCCACTAGGTGTTCTCAGAGTGCCACAGCAGGGTGTTTTGCTACGGTTTAAAGATGCAAACAAAGAGCTCAGTCCAAGTGTCTTTGTCTCTGGTCTCCTTATAGCAGGTTCTCAACCTTTTTTGGTCCTTGACCCATTTTTTTATTTAAATTCTTGCTCTCTGACTGGTGTCAGAGAATTAAGCTATGCATGCTACCATCTCACAAATGACCCATTACATTTCACATTCAATCAGTTTTATCATTGACCCTGAAATTATAAGACAGAATCAAAAGTCTAGCATGTATCTCATCTCTGTTTTCATGACCCAAAGTTTGAGATCCCCTGCTTTAGCTTGCAGTCTGAAGACCGATTGCATCATTGAATGGTTTTTATTTCATTTATAGTGCATAGGTAACAAATTACATCCTATTTCTCTGCAGGTGTCAGAAAAGGAAGTATGTAGCCAGTCAGTAGAGAGCCATGGGACTGACTTGGCGATCAGCAGCTCTCATAATGGGCCTCTCACCAGTGGTACAGGTAACAGTTCTACGGTCTCATTGACACTGTCTGTAAACAACTACAGCAGGCAACTCACACTCTTTCAACTTACCTTTGTCCTCAGTACTAACGGACACAATGGACACAAGTCCCCAGCCTTCAGAAGACATGCTGTCCAGCCAATCAGAGATCAGATCCTCTAAGTATCACCAGGATCGGGAATTACCCAGCATTCCACCCACCGATACCCTCAAAGGAGCCATCGATACGCAAGCTCCCGCAGGAGAAGGCACGTATGAGGTGGTGAAGGACAGCGCCTCCCGTGATGTCAGTGTCGAGGACTGTCTATACGAGACGGTGAAAGAACTCAAGGACATTGGCCTTTCCAACGGTACACTAAGCCCAGAGGAACCATCTGCACCTCTTTTTAATGGCCACCCAAGCCCCGCTACACCAGACCACACCATGCTGCCCAATGGTGTGGAGTATGCCTCTGTCAACCTCAGCAAGAAGAGCCGCTACAGCACCGACATGGAGGCCAGGCGCTCGGCTGCCATTGTGAATTTCGAAGAGCCTGAGGATGAAAAACCACCTCCTGTACCAGACAAAGCTCTGGATGAGAATGAGAATCAGCAGATTCCGAATGGACAGGTGGGGCTACCAAACTCTCTTTCTTATGAAAGTACCATTGTTGTTGAGTTAACTTCTTTGCATGAATCCACATTATCGCAAGGCATAACATACCTGCACTTGTATCGCCTGGCAGATGCTGTACAGGCACTGGATTGTTTTGATGGTCAGTGCTACCGATACTTTAGAACAGTGGTTCCCAAGCTCCTGGAGGCCTCCCAAACACTGCATATTTTACATCTCTCCTTTGTCTGACACACCCTTTTCAGATCTTGGAGTCTCAACGAATGAGCTGATGATCTGAATCAGGTGTGTTTGATTAAGCAGACATGGAAAACCTGCGTTGTTGGGGGGGCCTCCAGGAACGTGGTTGAGAACCACTGCTTTAGAAGGACTAGGGCTGTGTTTTTGTTGTGTGTCGTGGGTTTCACGATAATGGACATGGAATGTCGACATATATGTAAAGTGATTGAAAGAACATAAAGAGGGAATCTCCAACGACAACTGGCATTGCTAGATTTCCTACAAGTGCCTGCACTTCAGCATCCAACTATTTATCACCTTTCTTCATACAGTACTTGCAAAATAAACTGACACAGGTGTTTACAGTATGTATACAAGGCATTTTAAATCATGGGATGTGAGTGCGTTGTCGAATGCGTCTGGCTAGGCGTCAGTGTCTACTGACATCACGGTAAGTACCAGTTGTACTGGTAAGACCCTGCTCCAGAGCAGGAGCTACTTTTGTCCTCGAAAAAGGCAGTCCAGTATAGGGTTGTGCTGATAGACGATTGTAGATTTCTCTGTCGATAATCAAGACGAAATTAGGCTCATTCTCCTATTAATGTATTACATTATAATAATAACCATTATTTTTATTAGGCTGCTTATTATAATTCAGCTATCAAACTGCCCAGCTATTTCACTTTATCCCCTCATTTCACACGCACACACATACACCGCGAGCGCAGGAGGATTAGAGCCTATAGTCACTGAAGTTGTCCGCTTTGACTCGGATAACTCGTTAAATCCATGAATTGATAGAGATAGAAAAGGCTGCTACACGGCATCGCGCTCTTCTCAAACATGAGAGATTAACTCTTTCTTGGCGTTACAAATAAAGTAAAGACGAAATATTAACAAGGCGGCAGAGCGAATTTATCATCCATAGTGGACCACTATTGATGATAAGTTCGCTCTGCCGCCTTGTTATTATTTTCATGCACTCCAAACTATAATGTGATGCATCGTTTCAGCCGTTACAAAGTCTCCATCCACAAACAGACGTACATTGTCTCCAGATATAAGGTATTTCATTGCACTTTAACAAGTTATCTGAACGGCCCATATATGTGCAATATTTTAAACGAGCCCTCACTAACTGAGTTTAATGCCACCGTTATGTTAGACGACTGCTCATTCTTGTTTCTGTGGCGGTGCGTCGGTCTCGTCATGAGGCACGCGGTCCGGAGCGCTGTATGACTGATGCATCAGTTCAATTAAACGTACTCCAAAATTATGAACTTACCTGTTTTAAATACTTTATATTTAACATGTTCATTTATGCCCAATATTAGTGTTAAACTGCTGGACTACTATTGATTTTCCCCGAACATTTAGAACATTTAGACTGATAACTTCCGTGCACAGATGCAGCAGATTTGTCACAGGATGCGAGATATTTTCTTTGAGCAAAAAAAAGTATTTTCGTAGCTTCGTAAAATTACCGTAGGCCCACTTATGTCGCATGGACTATTTTAACGATGTTCTTACTATGTTTCTGGACAGTGAACCTGTCAGTTGTGCTACTGTTTATGCAGGGTCAGAAAGCTCTCGGATTTCATTAGAAATATCTTAATTTGTGTTTTCTTAATTTTCTTCAGTAATCATTTTCTTAAGCAGGAGCAACTCCATCTCCTGCAGAGTGATGAGACCCTTTAACGTGTATAATCGAGAACAAGGTAATCTCAGAAACAAACCAAAAAGGAGCTGCACTAGCATTCTCCAGTGCCAGCTAAACGTAGAAACCGCAAGAAAATAGTAGAGAACAGTGTGTTTCCAGTTTAATTACAATGTTTTAGGTTGATGGTGATATACATACGTGCGCCTGTAGCATACAAATGAAGCCATCTGTAGAGGACAGCAGACAAGCTGCTGTTGCACCCACAGTAAATGTCTGCACACGGTGTAAGCATTCACTACAGCTACACACTACTGTCACCAGTCGAGGACGCCCTGCACCTCCTTTGTTCATCACTTCCCTCTTGCACTCTTGCTCTGTCAATCTCTCTCTTTTGCTCTAATGTTCACTCTCTCTCCTTTTGTTGTTCTCATTTAGTGTTTTTGCCCTGTATTTCTGTTTCCTTTGTCCTTGTACTCAAAAATCAATTATATGTCTTTTCAGACAAAAACAGCACTAGATTTCATGCTCAGCCAGATATCTACCCAAAACTGACCCATGCTTCTGTTGGTCTGAGAGGTTGACCTGAGAATATTTAGAAAGGCAATCAAATGTAATTAGTTGCATTACTTTAATAAAATAATTGAAATAGCTGCACTACTTATTGCATTTCAAATAGGGTAACCTGTAGTCTGTAACCAATTCGATTTCCAAAGTAACCTTCTCAACACTGAAAACGCATCAAAGTAATACAATTGCAATCAGGCAATTAGTATCCGCATTGGATATTTGTAAACAAAATAATTTTAGACGGATTGAGAAACAAAGTGTCTGATGGGACACAACATACATAGTAAGTACATGGGAATTGGATGTTCACTAACTAAACCAATCTGAATGCTACTAGTAAGCAATCAAGTTTTGTTTCGCATCATATTTGCCTAAAGTGAGTTTTAAAAACTTGCCAACCCTTGTTCTGATGTCAGTAGTTACTAATTCAAAACCAGCAGAGTTTAGAGGCCAATTTAGAGACAATTTTGCCCGACATTTCTGTAAATGTGTTTCCAGATCGTCCACTGGATTTGGCACTGGCCGTGTTGGCGCTTAAGGGTGGCACCCTTTGGGTTAAAGTGTCTCCTACAACACCATTGGTTTAAACTTGACACCTCAATCAATCCAAATCCCATTCGCTGTGGCCTGATGTAGACGTGTAATGGGGCTGCAGTGATTCATCTTATCGGTCACATGTGCGCATAAGGATCAGAGCGTTCCAGCTGTCTGACAGCTCACACTCATGATGAATGAGATGGCAGAGCATGTGTTTACAGGTAAATCAGTCTGTGTTTGATCAAGAGAATCATTCACTTAAAGCTGGGATGCCCTAACTGACAAGCGCATGTTGTAACACATGCACGCACATTGGACACATTGCCTCATTAGTTGGGACTGTGTGGACTGCACTGTATGTTTGGTTATTTGATGAAGGATGCAAGCCTGGCTTGCGCAGAGTGCCATGTGTGTCATTATGCATTGGTGCCACTGTCACTATGCTAGCGTGATGGACTGAGGGCAGCTGTCTTTGATAAACTGTGATTTCAGCACATCAACACTCAGAAGTCTCCTGCTGAAGGGAAGGACTTTTATTGTTAGCACTGATGCCTTGTCACAAGATGCGTGGGCACATGCTGACAGCTGTGTAAAGGCAAATACTAATCGACGCCACTGAGAGCAGCGCTACAGGCCGTCGCTTCACACCCGGGCCATGCTGTCAGCATCCTGTCAGTGTCAGAGTATGATCTAATGTGAACTAATGGGTGTTCAGCCTTTGGGGAATGTATGTGTTCAGTAAGAAGGGCACTGCAAACGGACCCACCAGTCATTGCATTCCACCTTAGTACTACGCAAAATTTGGCGAAAATAAATGACATTTCTTTTTGGGTGTAGTCAAAGTCCCTTTTAAGGAAAGTCAGTTCACTCTTCGGCCAAATTTGCAATGCCTCTAGGAAGCTATTTTGGAAATGCAAGATCAAATTCTAAGCTTGCGATTTCAAATCAGCAATAAAAACTGACATGAACTGTCCCATAAGTTTTGTTTCTTATGCTCAAATAGTGTTACAAAGCAATATATAGCAAATGTGCATGTGCAGTCCTGTGCAGATTGTTTTTATGGGAACTGGAGCTTCTAACAATAATTGCTATGATGCAATGACTTTATTTTTTTTTTTGAAGTTTTGACAGGGCATGAGATGCAACTGTAATGTAACAGTTAAGTAAATGTTAAATTGTATACATTTATTTTCATATGAAATATTATCAATAAATTGTAATTTATTTCACTAAGAATAAATGTTATTTAATATATATATATATATATATAGTGTATGTAGTGTATGTGTCTGTAATGATGTCATCACACAAAAACCTGAGTCTGTGTGACATTGCAGTGTGTTTTAAATGCTTCCGATGATTATTCATTTCTTATATGGGCAAATCAATGGACGAGACACTTTAATTAATATAGAGGGCTGGATAGAGACAAAGGCAAGAGTGAATTAGCAGATGAGCCCTATTGTAAGAGACATTTGTTAGTTGTGATGAGGTCAGGGGTGTTTTCGCGGAGCCACACGTATGGGCTATTAAATTAATTGCTTTGCTAATTAAACCAATATCAAAGCACATCTGGCGAGTCCCTGATGCACATTCTGCGCAATCATATCAAAGCAAAGCACACCTCAAGTTCACAGGGTGAGATGACTTCATCAAAACAGGCTTGAAATTTTGGCATAAAAACATCTAAGGATTAATCTTGAATGGCTTATAGCGTATTTCCTGCTTAACTGTAATCTGTCTGTCAGTGAGGTGACTGTGACAGGGATTGATATTCTTCTCCAACAGCCAAGGTGTCTGCTATTGATCTTCTGTAGGATTTACTTTGTTAATTAATGCCTCAGTTATTGATTCTCTTTGTAAATATATAACCTCTCTTGCTAGGAGAGGAACTGTACATTTGATTTTCAATCAGTAACTCTTTAAGTAATGAATGAGCGGCTTCTGATTGCATCAATCAGTTTTTGACACTAGCATGTGTCAGCTAAAGTGAGCCATTTCCTATATGAAGCGTTTTAAACTAATGGTCTTGTTTTAATCATTTTCCAACAGTTACAATCACCACTGACAACTCCAGAGCTTCAGGACAGCGTGTCTCCGGACAGTGAGGTAGGCTCAGCATAAGCATCTTGTAAAGACCAACTTGGAGTCTTTTTGATATAATTAATCATATTTGCATATTAATATTGCGCTGAACCAAGTCTGTGGAGTAAAGATGTCTTATTCTCTGATGCATTTCCAATTCCAGTTATCAGATATGTACTCCAAGGTAGTGAAGAATTCTATAAAGGAAGCTGAAAATGACTACAGCAGCATTGGAGACATCAAGGGAATGGTGCCGGAGTCGACTTCCAGTGATCTTTACGCCACGGTTGGGGATGAATACCCAATAGCTTTTTGCTCCCAGCCTCCAGAGGGCCTTACAGAGAATACAGACCCTGGGTACGAGACCATCAAGATCTCCAAAGCATCTGAAGAGGCTCATCAGGGCAATGGGATAGTGGAACCTGACTACGAGAGTGTGGGGGAACTGGGTCTCAATGGGGAGATCTCCCGTCTCTGACCACTCAACTAATGGACTGTGGACACTGAGAGATGACTTCTCTGAGGTTCAGAAGTGGAAGTTGGGGTGGTATCGTGTGTATAATGCACTTAACCTTGAATGTTTTTGAACATAGCATTTATGCAGCGCATTGTTTTCGAATATTACAAATGAAAGAGTTCATTCAGACCCGTGAGCCAGCACAGGAAATGAAACACTCTAGAGTTTCTCAGAAGAGGGTTTGTTGTGCTATTCATCTATATTTGGGTGCCACAAACCCAAGTTGGCCCTTAGGTGTCCCTCATTAGGC
The DNA here is from genome assembly GCF_003368295.1 of Carassius auratus. Taxonomy (NCBI): domain Eukaryota; kingdom Metazoa; phylum Chordata; class Actinopteri; order Cypriniformes; family Cyprinidae; genus Carassius; species Carassius auratus. The sequence continues at coordinate 13,160,990 of NC_039261.1, read as the reverse complement.
ATTATTTATGATGGATATGTTCCCACCACTTTGCCAATTTTGTCCACACACATTATGAAATAGCTTGCAGTAGGGATGCATCTAATAGATTTGTTGAGCTGGAGTTTTCAGTGCATTTGTTATTTTTAATGTTTTCTGGGCAGTTGATGTGGGCAACGATGACTGTTGCTCTCTAATACACACGCCGGCTCTAATCACTTTCCACGGCTTGTTCCCGTTCTAGTGAAACCACAAAACAAAATGCTAACAAATGTGTCCCCACTACTGATATCCACTAATGTACAGCTGTAATTAAGGTTTATTAAAATAAAGAGTTACATTAGGGCGAATTGGAGCCTGAAACCACTTATACACAAAGGAATACTTTTTGCTAGACCAAAGATTAAACATTTACACATGTATAAATATTAAGCAAGAATAACTGCTGCATTGCGAACATAGCAACACAAATGTGACTGAAATTAGTTTAAATGATAACGTATAATGCTAATGTTATTTCAGATTTTATATAAAATATGCTACTTCACACGGGAACTGTACATCACTTATCAGAATAGCAAAAGATCATGTTTAATTATGTTTGCATATCCTAATTAATATACACGAGCGAAGCCTTCGCCGTTTTGTGACATAATAAGCAGCTGTGTAACCCCCTTCCCAAGTTTTCCCCACTTTTTAAAACAAAGTGACGCCAATGGCTGTGCTCTTATGAGAAATATTTTATTCATAATGTGTACTAGTAGTTTCCTTGTGTTTGCACGCTGCACCTGCTGTGACCTCCACTCTGCCTGCCTGTTTTCACGTGATACTAGTAGAGCAACTGACAGAGCTGTGTCCTTATATAACCCCAAGAAGAGAACCAATCAGATCGAGTCAACAGTAGACCTCTCAGCTCAGTCTATTAAGGAACTACACTCATTTTAATCATTCAGAACAGCTGGCGCATTTACTTTCACAAGTAGTAAGCAAGCGATGTTCACATAAGGCATATCAAAATATAAAAGAAGATCGTTTAAATGTTGCCATCATTCTGAGCCATTTAAAATGTTTTATATTTAGTGTCAAATCGCAGGCTCTGGTGAGGAAGTGACCTTTTAGGTACGCAAAGTTAAGCACACTCATTTATGAGTGTACTAAAAGGGTTTTAATGAAAAGTTGGCTATTTATTGCTGGTGTGAATTCACATCCTTTCAGTTGTTCACTTATTGCCATTTGTGATGTAATTGAGCTATGTTATCAATATGTATGTGTGTGTGTTTTTTTTATTTACACAGATGTATTGATTGAGTATCAGATATATTATATATTTCAGATATTGTTTGGTTTTTACATGTAATAGGTACGCAACATTTCAAAAGACTGAAAAGCACAGGAGAAAAGAGACATGGTACTGCCACACTGCAGCTTTGCCTGGCAGCTTATGTGCTTTATTATCAGGTATGCATTTAGCTGCTTTTACAAACATGTAGCAGTATAATCAAAAAAGCATAGCACATCCAGACGCTGCATGGGGCAACTTCATGCCAAGAGACACTTGTAAATATTAAAAAACTATTATGATCTATTAAATTATGTCAATGTTTAAGAATAGTTCTGTAATAATTGGCAGCAGCTCTCAAATGACAGCACGTTGGACTTTTATAGTTTGTTTGTATTGAGGAACTAATTAAACTTTAAGAGTCATTGGAATATATGCTGTTTTCTAGATACATTTTTAAGTAAAGAAAGTTTAATGGAGGTTTATTAACATTTAAAAGGGTAATAACAGGAATTTGTATTTCTTTGGAGTTCTTTAGCACTATTTAAAATCTGAGGTTTAATTAAGGACTGTGGATGGAGTCAAAATGTTGTCTGTGTTTGCTTGTAATGGTACGTCGTGTTGGTACAGGTTCCACATACTTGCAAGAATATTCTTGTTTTATTTAATATCATGGTGAAACATTGAACATTTGGTTTCTCCCTCTAACCAAATTTTGTGTATTAAGTTGTAAATAAGATTGAATTTGACATTTATTTCATCATAATCATATTGTGGTATTTGCTTAAATAAACAATATAGTCATGCTGGACTAATGATATAATGTGTGTACATGTTTATTTATTTTATATATATATATATATATACACACACACACCGGTAATAGCATCATTGCATCAGGGCAATCTTAAAACAAGGAATTACATTTCTACAGGCTTAGTGCACAAAAGCACAATAGTCTCTTGATATTTAATCTGCCAAATAAATCCTGATAAACTAAGTTCTGAAGTGTAGAAAAACAACCTTTGATAAGGCGGTTTTATTATCATGTCAGTGCACTGGTATTAGGGGACTTAAGAACATATTTCACTGTCCAGCCAGGTATTGCGCCGCAGAATAAATGGCTGCCCACTGCTCCGGGTGTGTGCTCACAGTGTGTGTGTGTGTGTTCACTGCTCTGTGTGTGTGCATTTCGGATGGGTTAAATGCAGAGCACAAATTCTGAGTATGGGTCACCATACTTGGCTGAATGTCACTTCACTTTCACTTTCACTTTATTGATTGCAACACAAATTTTCAATGCAAGTACTCCATAAGGGAGCGGCAGCAATCAAGGACATTGAATTTATTATTATTTATTTTTTTTTTTTTACTTTATAAAGATCATATGTTTGTTAAAAGATTAAATATTTTCAGCCATGCCTTGAGGGGTTATTCCTATAGACAGTTTGTTACAAGCAAATCATGCCCACAAGCACACAGTAATTATATTATACTTTAAGAGGCTGCGAGAAGTGCGGTTCTTTAATCAATGCTACAATCAATTCAGAACTCACCCTGACAAGCATATACAACATGCACATGTTTGTGCTTAACCATTCACAGAGGTAAATATTTTATATAATGCACACAAGTATGTGGATTACTTTAAAATGTAATTGATGCAAATTACACACTTAAAACTGTAATAACATAATCTCTAAATCACTATGCTTCATCTACTGCTATTATTTCTACTACTTTGACTAAAAAACTAAACTTTTATCAGCAACAGAAAAAATATATTTATTACTGCATGTTTTAAATGAAAAACAAAATCTACGTATTTATTACTAGTAATTTCATAATTTTATCATGTGATGATAAATTTTAGGGGAATTAAGAACATATTTCACTGTCCAGCCAGGTATTGATTGAATCTGTGGTCAAAGCAACAGCAACACAAATTTTCAGTGGAGAGGAGTTGTGAAAGGCAGTGAAGCGGTGACAACATGTAGAAAGTATAGATAACATAATACACACATTTACACTATACACTTTATTTATTTTTACCGTAAGACCATTTGTCTGACTTCCAGTCTCAACTACATCCAGCTATTTTTAGCTGTGCAAAACAGCTCTTTTTGCTGCTTTATGTTGCAAATTGGTTTGTCTCTTCATTTTATTTAAATGTATAATCTTAATTATGAACAAATTTGTAGTCCAAACAGTTTACTGTTTACTGAACTTTGATATTCTTCTCGTTATTTCCCAACGGCAGCTAATGAACCGTAAATCTCGCAAACTAACAAAAAACGGCTTACGTACGTATTGAAGAATAAGGTATATATAAAGTATAATTTTCTAAAAAGGCCGCTAGTACATTTAAAATCATTTAAGCATGCTTTGAATGTATAGTGCAGCCAGAAATAATCAATATGTTAGTAGTGAGACAGGCTGTTATCTTGTGTTCTATGGAAGGAAGAAAGACAGGTTTGGAACAACACGAGGATGACTAACAGATGATAAGATCCTATTTGGGTGAACTACCCCTTTAAGACGTCAAAAATAGAAACATGTCAACAGCACTTCCTTCCTCAAAATAACAAATAACGTTTAAATATTTGCATTAAGGTCAGAGTCGGACAAGATTATGTTTTGATATGTGACGAGTATTTGAGTGATTTTCCCTAAAGTTATTCTACTAACGTTACTGACAGGTCCCTCCACAGAGGTCCCTTGGGGGGAATCCCTGCCGCCTGTCAATCATTCTAGACGGGTCACACACAGACGCCTGTGACCCTGCTTTCCCGGGATATTATCATCACTGTTATTACTTATTAATATTATGAACATTGACCGGCCTTCCTAATTAATAACTACTCAAAGACTTTCCTCTTGCCATCCGTGCGTCACTGTTTTAATCGCAGCAGCGCCCGTCGCTTGTGTTTGGAGGGAATCTGCAGGAGAGAACGAGCTCGAGCGACTGGAGGAGTGTGTGCCGCCAGCCAATCAGAACGCACACTGGCTGCGCGAGCGCACATGTTTACAGGCGACATTCCGCCGGTAGAGCCAGTGGCTCTAAAAAACCCGGATGGATTTCTCGGAATGGAGTCTTTCTCACACAAAACCGGATTTACGGCGATACGGGGTCAAAACTAGATATTAAAACAGCACCCTCGGCACTGAAGACGCTCATTTATACTATAATATCAATTAAATTTATGTTAGTCTGTTCCTCGGCGATTTATCACATAAATTCCCGCTGTGTGTATTGTGAAAAATACATCGTGTTTATCGATCCAAAAATACGTGCCGCGCCGTGTTTTACCACAACCCGTCAGCTTTAAGGGAACGGCAAGCAAAACAAACAGGTCGACAGAAGAAAGATATCGGTTGCCGGTCGGTGTTTCGGTCAGACGGACAGAGAGCTTATCAAGCGTAGCTCATTTGCATTTTGTGACGGTTCACTGCTCGCGCCGGTGAAATATGTGGATGCGGTGCAGATCTGTGGTAATGTTGTCGTATTATTCGCATGTTCGGCCCGTTATGACGGTCAGTCCGTTTGGGTTTTGTCAGTGTGACATTTCTAGTTGTTAAAGCGACATTGTCGTGCAAAGATATAAGTATTTTTTATTTGCGCGTTTCATTGCTATAATCAACTATGCATACGCGGCGGCTGGTGAAGCGCTCGGTCATTGGCAGCCGCGTGTACGCACCGGGTTTAACGGGAGACGCGGCTCCGCTCACGGGAGTGATCCAGGCTGTCAAACAAGACAACAGAGATGCTTCGACCGGCCATCGGCGCAACGTGTACACGGTGCTCATGCAAGACGGGAGCCTGAAAGACTACTCCGAGGAAGAAATCGCACAGATGACTGCGAAAGCGCCGCTGAAGTCGAGCTTGAAGGTGTGTGTGTGTGGTCAGCTGGGCTTGTTGTTGTTTACAGTTTTGTTTACAGTGCATCGAGAGATTGTTTGTTTTGAACGTGTGAGAATTGGCTCTATATTGCAGTAATGATGCTGATGCTACTGGGGAGCCGTTGGCACCTCAAATGAATCATTTTGGGGTCAAATTTATTTTTTAGTTGCAAAATTCTACACTTGCTTGATACAAATGTTCGTTCAGAATCGCCGGTTTCCATGCTCACCATCTAGTGCATTAAACCCTTACACTTTTGGTCTCTCCATTGTTGGGCTGGAACAAATGTGCAAAAGACTGTGAAGTGCATATGAATTTAAAATGTACTTTGCATATCTATACTTTTTAACTTTCTAACGTTTACTGTGCTGTGGTGAAGGGTCTAACAAAAAGAAAATGGTGCTTTGGTCCCAAAAAATGCTAAAATGATTTGTGTGTGTGTGTATGTATATATATATATATATATATATATATATATATATATATATATATATATATATATATATATATATTAGGTTTATTTAGTATAACCATGTTTGAAATGTCACTTCTATCTGTATTTATGTAATATAAATATCACGGTATTTTTTTTGGAAATATTTAGGTGTGTGTGTGTGGGGTGTCATCAGATTTACCTTAACCTTAGCCTTAAATCTTATTTTTCTTGTAACATACTGATTTTTTATTTATTAATGACTCGCGTTCGAGGGAGTCATTTGTGAACCCAGTGACGGCTCTGAATGATTCACTATATTACTCAAATCGCTCGTGAGCTCAACTCTTCTGCTTCGTGAATCTTTTTGCTAAAAAGAACCGGTTCATAGGAGTCACTTTTTCGAGAGTCGGTCATCTCGCGCGGTGTTCATTGCATTCAGCGAACAGAAAGATGCAAAATAGCGGTGCTGGAAACACTGTAAACTGATGTAATTAAACTATCGCACAATCGCGTGATGAAATGTGTCTAAACCACATATAGACAAACAAAGTTTCCCCGACCTAGTAGATTAAAATTATTGTCGTAAATAAGACTTGTTTTGTTTCATTTGTGGCCGTTTTAGTCGAGGTCTGTAGCTATGCAGGGCTGTGTAAGCCACTGTTTATCTGAGTTCAGTGGGTGGATAACCGTGGCAAACAAACACGCTCTGCAGCATTCACGCGCCAACAGAAGCATCTGTGCGCGCGCGCGTACAACAGCCTCCATCTCTCCTCTGCAACCGGCTCATTCTCAGTGCTGTTTTAGTGTGTTTTCGACATTCATTGCTAGTACATTCATCGTGTTTGTATGACTATGTCTTGTTTGATTTTTAGTTAATGCTCAGCTCAAGCTCATTTTATTCACTGGACTCCGCATGATTGCACACAAGGTTGAGTGCGTTGCTTGCACGTAATTGCAAAATACAAAGGGTTTTATATAATGACCTAATTGCAGTCATCAAGTTAAACAGCCTGAGGTGCCATATCAAAACAAAGAGGGTCAAAATGACAAGAACGGCACCAGCTCTATTTCATTATTTTACAGTAAGAGCTGCAAGACTTTGATTTGTAGGTTTTGCATGGAAATAATTAAAATTAATTAGAATAAATAACCTAATACATAATACCTAAAATCTGCATGCTTTATTTGCATACACGTTTTATTTGTTTACTGGTCTACATTCAGTGTTTGTATGTGCTTGTTTTTGGCAAGTATGGCAACTGATATGCTTCAGTGTTTTTGTAATCTGCACTACCAATCAGACATCCATTTAATTTTTATTCAGTGCCACTATTTATTCGAGCAGCTATTATATACGTCATGTTCTATGTTAACATATGATGGGGAAAAAGTTAAGATGTAAGCAATGCAAGCAAGGAGGGATGTGAAACTAAAGTGAGGGCTAATGGTCCCGGAGCAGCTGCTCCATAAAGGCAAGCAAAACGGAGCTCTACAGAGGGTCATGCTCATAGAATCTGGGGCTTTGGCAAGGCGCCTGGATTCCCAAACGAGTGCCATTCGGCTTGGGGGAATGCCACTTGTTGACTTCGTAGTAAGGAGGGGCTTGCGTTAAGTGCGTTACAGTGTGGCATTTCCAGACAAAGGCGGACTGGATTGTTTTTGTTCCCCTGTTGTTTCCACTGCTTAATATCAAAATTTAATTAACACACAAGGACTGTCTAACAGTTTAACTCTTTATGCACCAAGGCTTTGTTGCTGGTTTACATTTTATTCACATGAAATGGTTGATTATTTGGTCATAATAGATGCAAGCTTTAAACATTTTTGTTATGATTTAACGAAATGCATCATAATTCTTTTAACAGGGGATCTCTCAAACCTTAAAGTGCTGCATCTCACATGTGAACATTGTGTGTTGGTTTTTCTCGTGAATATTCAAAAATAAATAAATAATTTGTAGATAATTAATTTCGAGTGCTCATCTGTGTGCATCCGGCTCTCAAATCTAATTAATGCTGTTATTAGATCAGTCAAGATCTGTTTAAATCGATTAAAATCCTCTTACTCCTCTTAGCAAAAATAAGATCTCATTTGAATAGTTTGACTGGCACATGAATTGTGACCCATATTTGATCAGTTTGGAGTGTGCTCCACATGAGGTGAGAAAGCTGTGGTCGTTAAAAAAAAACAAGCACACAAAGCAAGGGTGTGTGTTTTTATCTTGAGAGAGAAAGACTTAATAGTGTGTGAAATTTAAATTTGAACTTGTCAGCTGTGCAGTTTTGATTTGACGCTTGAAAGTCTTGCACAACATGATACCGCTTTAACAAATCTGTTCATCTCATGAAAATATGCCAAAGCCTGGCATTCACCTTGTTCAGGAAATAGCATTATTCCTGCCATAAGGGAGGTTTAAAGAAAGAGTTAACCCCAAAAAATGAATATTCTGTCAGCAGCATTCACTCTTTTATTCTGTTTTTCAATGAAGCACCATTAGTAAAACTGTGCCTGATACAGATACTAAGGTGATGAATTTCAGATATTGCATTTCTACATTACGCATAAAAAAATAAATTAAAAAAAGCACACTTAAATCATACATTTTAAATGCCTGAAGTGAATTTAGACATCACTACATTATAATGGATATTTATTTTGAGATTTGCTATATTTAATTTTACAGTTTTATTAAATGTAAAGTTTTAAGTGAGTGTTAGATAACACCAACTTGAAAACCAAGAAAAAATATATTCATAATTACATATCCAATGTTATAATCAATAATATGAATATCTAATACATATAAAAAAATCTCTAATATTGGCTGAAAACCTATTGTGCGTTCCTAGCTTTTCACCCAGAGCTTATTGTTTGGCTGCAGAGGAATATCATGCACAAGTAATATAGACCATGTTTGGGATACATTTTAGTATTAATTTTAAAGCTTAAAAGCATAATCATCATTTATTGTTATTGCATGGAAAAGAGCAGCGAGCACATTTTCCAAAATTTCTTCTTTTGCATCCACAGAAGAAAGAAAGTCATACGGGTTTGGAATAACATGAAAATTAGTAAATAATGACAGTATGCACATAAATAAAAATAAACTCTATTAAAATACCACACTTCACTACTAGTGAGGTAAAATTCAGTTTAGGATGTTGTTTTATTTACCATTTTAGCAGTTATCAGCTGAGTTTCTTGGACCAGTATTGAGGCAGGTATCTAGGTAGCCATCCATTTTTATTTTAACTTCATTATAGCTTGTAAAGTCACAGCTACTCAAAGCCCAGCATGATGGGTGTTTACTCTCTCCTCAGTCCAACTAATCGTGTTACGGTAAGATAATGATCTGGATTGCACGCCGCTCACTGTTAGATCACGCTCTCCGTTGGTGCATACAGTGATGTACGTCGTCTTGGCCCCTGTTTGCCCTTTCTGTAGCATGCGGTTTAGTGTACCGCAGCTTTAGTCACAGTGCAATAGAAAAGTCTACGGCTGCTGTGCAGATGAGACGTGCAAGAGGAAAAGCTGCTCGTCTTTGCATTAGTGTGGTCACGGATGGTGGCTTGTTGCGCTAAGGGGGGAAATGGCAGAGCGAGGGGGATTTATTTTTCTTTTGTCAGCAACACAGATATCTTATAAACAAACGAGCCTGCAGATGAGCGAATAGTATTTCTCTATCCAAAACATTGTTCAGGTGTTTGTATTGACCGGTGCATTAATTACCAACAGCTTAAATACAGCCTAATGTTCCATGAATGCAAGCAAACAAGCCTCACGACAGGGGTCTATAACATTAAAGGCCCGTAGGTGTAAATAGGGCTGCATTGACAGGAGCCACGTGGAGAGACTATTAACACAGTTAAGACTGAAGAAACTGGTTTTTTTTTTCTGCAGAGCACCTGTAATGGTGGCCAGCGGGATGGGCCCACACAGGGCCAGAATGGGGGCGTGCAAAGAGGAGAGTTGCCCTCCCTCAGCCCGGAGAGCACAGAGGAGCCAAGGGTGCTGGAGCACAAGCGATCGGGCCGAGTGCTAGAGCCAGAGAAAGATCACACCCGCTCGGTTTCTCTGCTGGAACAAAAACGCAAGGTGGTCTCTTCCAGCATCGACGTACCACAAGCCAGGTAAGGATGAGCGCCCCCTACAGGCACAGATGAGAACTGAAGGAATGATGTGTTATTGTTTATTTCATTTTTCATTATTTTAATAAATAAGAACTAGACTGTAGTGCAGGTAAGATGTTGGTTTTGATTATGTTTGCTTTTTCAGAATTGAATGAAATATTTTCCCCTATGCATATTAAAAGTATAAAAAAGATTAACTGTGAGTCATATGGCGGTCAAGGTTCCCAAACCTTCTGCCGTTAGTCTGAAGGTCTGGTTATGTGAAACTAATTGTAGTATATATTCCACTGTTTAAATGTTTGGGGTCAGTAAAATTGTAATGTTTTTTTAAATAAGTTTCTTATGCTCACCAAGGATGCATTTAGTTGATCAAAAATATTATTATAATGTGGAATATTATTACAATTTAAAATAAATGTTCTCTGTTTTTATATATTTTAAAATGCAATTAATTATTGTGATGACCAAGCTGAATTTTCAGCATTAATTATACTTTAATTGTATTTGTTATTTTAATTTGAAAATGTTATTGTAATTTACTGTTATATATTCATTACATAATGCACTTAAGTGAAACGAAGACCACCAGTATATTGACACAAGCTTGTTTGTGGTTTGTGAATCCTGTGGTCTAAACGCTTTATAGCATTTGCACTTTTTTTTCTGACACCTCTATCATGCAGAACTACAAAAACATTGAGAAAGCTGTTTTCCTTTGTTTGTCCAAAGTAATTTGAGGCATGTTTTGATACACAAACATAGTCTTTTTAGTGTGACTTTTTAGATCCTAAAAATCAATTGGCAATTCAATTGACATGAAGCATCTGCTGTCTGATAGCTCTATTACAACACTGAGGCCTGATATCGACTCAATATTTATTTGTTGATGAATTATTGATCTCAATTTCTATTCTATTCATCCATCAGGGGGAAAAAAAATCTCATTGAGCAATGAATTTATTTTATGGCTGAGAAAGATGTTTGTGATTTCCGTCTGCGTTAATTGGCCTTGCACGTTTGATTTGCTATAGGTTGACTACCGATGTCCCTAGGTGTTGTATTGATCCCCTCAGTGGTGCTCCATTTATGAAGCTCATTATTTTTAATGCTAATAGAAAAAGGCGATTAATCCTACATGTACAACAAATTATGTTTGTCCCTCTACCTCTACATATTGAGAGATTGCACTGCTGGCTGTGCTGTGGTGCTATACAATTAGTTTTTGGAACAGATTATTAATATTAACATGACACAAAATAACATCAACTTCCAATTTATATATAAAAAGAAAAATTTCATATTCTTGGATCATGTCACACTAAAGACTAGATAAAGGGCTGCTGAAAATTCAGCTTTGCATCACAGGAATAAATTACACTTTAAAATATATTACCATGTAAGTTATTGTAAATGTAATACAAATTTCATAGTATTATTGTTTTTACATAAATTTAGTGAATTTAGTGAATTTAGTAAATTTATGAATTGCTCTAGGCAGAGCAATTCATCATGATTGAACCCATTTTTAGATTTGTGTGCATGAGTTAATTCAATCTCACAGTGCGTGTAACCATGTTTGCTCATATATTTTCTTTTCTGTGTTTCTTTTGGACAACTCAAACCTCAAAACGTGTACGCTGAGCTCTGAGGTATATTATTAATCACGATTCTGGACATGAAGCAGCCACAAGTTTAAATATCTCAAAATAATTATGGTGCCTTTCTGTTGGCAGGGCCAGTCAGTTTAGACAAACACAGACAAAGTTCTGGATCGTGTGCTTTAGTTTCTTCTGCATTTCTCAGCTCCAGGATAGTTGATCAATCCATTGTGGCAAACTAGCTGGAGAATTAGCTTCACTGTTATTGTGTATAGTGTTTCCAACATGTCAAAATCAATATATAGAGTCTTGCGATGAATGATTTTTAGAAAGCGCCAGAGAAGACCATTAGATTCCATAGGCCAAGAGTCTATTGTATGAAATCACATGAGCGCCATGCACTTAATCACATTAACAAAAAGAAGACACTTAGACCAAAAAAAGGTTAGATATAGGTTCGACTACCTTGTGTTTAAATTCAGGAGGAAGTATGGGCGTCCTTACTCTGAAATTGTGATTGATTGTCACTGGTCTGCCTAAATGGGAAATGGTGACACATAAGGAAGAGAATGGAACAATTAAGACTAAACTGTTGTGAGGAAGGTGATCCAGATACTTGATTGTGATTGGAGACCAGGTTGCATGCTCTTGAAGTTGTGATTGCAAACAGCAGTGACCTAGATGCAGTAACACTTTAATATCACAGGACTGGAGCTTGTAAGTAGCCACTTGGTTTGTGTTCAATCAGTGTACAATAGAGTGTGTGCTGGGGTTTGTTTGGTGACCTGCAGGTCCAGGGGGGGTGAAGGGGGCCACACGTTTCCCATCTCACGTCAGCTGTTTCAGCATTCATTATTGGATGGTGAATAGCTTAGTTCATCATATTTGTTTACAGAGTTCCACCACAAGCATTCTGTGACTTGTATATTAGTTGACCCAACATGATTACTGACCTCTCTTTCCCCCACCAGCTTTGCTGAAAGAGTGGTTTATTAAAAGATTGAGAAATGCTGTATGTGGAAACCATTTTGGTTCCTCTTTCTATTAGTTTACAACATAAATCTACAGCAGCTTTATATTTTTTCTATGGCAGGAAATAACCTATTTGAACAAGAACAGTTTGACTTTTAATGTTGCAGGCCTCCATCAGACTAATTGTGAGCAGGAAATGAATAATGGTGTGTGTACTGGTATATTTGGTTTATGAGGACACAAATGTGTATAATTACATGGGTACTACAATGTAAACATGGTTTATGAGGAAACTTCCTGTGTCCCCATAAAACACAAGGCTTAAAAAACATACAAAACTGTGTCTTATGGAATTAGAAAATTGGCAGTAGTTTTCTGTGAGGGGTAGGTTTAGGTTTAGGGTTGGTGTGGGGCGATAGAAAATACAGTTTGTCCAGTTTAAAAAGCATTATGCCTATGGAAAGGGCCTGTAAACCACAAATGCAAGTATGTGTGTGTGTGTAGAATTGTGTAAAAGCAACATTAGTTGCTTTAGAATAATAGTTCAGCCAAAAAAAAAAAAAGAGAAAGATTATAGACAATATTACTTAATTATCACTAATAATCACTATTTTCCAGTAGTCATGCACCAAAATGAAAATTTTGGACACGCTGGGCTGGAAAACAACAAAATAATTATTTAAAATTAGACTTTCCTACACGTTTCTTACACAAACACATTGATTCTCTTCAGAAAACCACCCAGAGCCACTTGGTGCACTTTTTCTGATGGCTGGATGCACTTTTTCTGGCTTCAAAATCTCGAGCACAATTCACTGCAATTATAAAGCTTGGAAGAGCAAGGACATTTTTTTAACATAACTCTGATTGTATTCATCTGAAAGAAGAAAGTGATACACACCTAGGGTGGCTTTAGAGTGAGTAAATCATGGGTTAATTTTAATTTTTGGTGTTTTTTTAAGTGTGTTATCAAGGTTACATGTTTGAACATTGAAAATAAGAGATTTGTAATCGTGAATCATTGTTTATGAATCTTGAAATATAGGTTATATTCACCTGTGGGAGACTGCAAGAGAGACAGTGGTCAGGAAACCACATTGGAGGATTCTCCAAATAAACCTATTGCTCTGAGAGCTCAATCCCCTGATGAATGCAACCAAATTACTAAGTTTCTTATAACATCTCATATAGCCATATTGCTTGAAATATGGGTGTAACCTTTGTTATAGCTTTTTTTTTCTTTAACAAGTCCCCCCCCCCTGTTGATTCAGTGTCGCGGTGTGCTGTATCAAAGTGGTGGGTGGATAAACCGAGGAGGGGGCTGATCTGGTTAAACAGTATGCTTTCTCAGTAGAGCAGCTTTACTGGCTGCCAAAGAAAACAAGTTCCCTCAGAAGCGGATGGTGGTTGGCCTGCAACTTTAGAGAGCATGTGATTACCATCTGAAAAGCGCCACTCTTTGCAAAAGCTGGAGTTCTGCAATGCTGGATTTTTTCCAGCACTCTCACAGCAAACAACACCACGCCTGGTGTTGGTCCTGACTGTCTTATCAGTCTGGACAGAGTGTTGTTTTCCTTTTTTCAGACTTCCATGAACTTCAGGATGATTCAAACAATAGTTCCATTCCTACTTGATTGGCTCGACCTGCAGTAAACTACAAAATAAATGCCTGAATGTGTGCCATCCCAAAAGAATGAAAGAATCCACTGTGTTAAAATGGGATGTGGTTGTTTTAGGAGTCAGTGAAAGAAGGGTATAAACTCGCTGTTCCTAGAAGCATGCAATAAAAATAGAATGACATAACATGTAGACAGAAAGGGCATTTTTTTTTAGCTCCATATTCTCCTATATGCGTTAAAACTAATGAACAAAAACATGCAAACCTTTTTTATTTTTTATTTAAAATAAAGAAGAAAAAAAATAATTCCATAAATCAGGCTTTACAGCGTTAAACATTTTTTTTGCGGGAACTGTTCAGTTTTGAAGTACTTTATTTCATTGTTTTAGACATTAATAAAGCAGCAACACAAAATTGATGATGCTGTTTCCAGTCCTCTATCTTGCAAGTTTGATCTGGTTGTGATGATGCAATCAGTTTTTGTTACAGTTTGCATAATTTACATACTGTATAAAAGGCTGTTTATTATGCTCAAAAAGTGACAATGACTACCCTCTTTAAATGCACCTAGTTAAACGCAGTAGCAGGTGGTCAATGAGTAGCACAGTTTGTTTTGTTTTTTTTTACCTCAAAAACCTTTGTGAATATAGTGCAACAATTTCACCCCTAGTCGCTCAAGCCACTAAAACTACATTATTATTTTGTTTTCTGTTTAAAAATGAAAGAATTGTGTCTAAATTAATTAATTAATTAAAAAAAAAATTTTATGTTGGGGCTATGTTGTTAAGCCCAAACTCTAAAAACAGTCATCTAGTTTCTCTTTCATTGCTAAGCAATAATAGCATTTTCCATTAGAAGCTTTAAATCACTGGCCGCTTGCATGTCAAGGCTTTGGAAATTGGACCACCTGTGATGGTTTGGAATGAAATGTGCTGGAATTTTTATGCTATTTAGTTGTTTCATTAAAAACCCCTGAATATCAGAAAGGGGGAGTGGCCAAGAGTGGATTATGTCTTTTCAAAGCAATAATACAAGCGGCTTGGGTTGTCCTCCAAAAGATGATTGAAGTTACCAACAAGAAGAGCTCTTATGTTTGCCGCAGCTCGATACCAAACACACCAGATCAGAAATGGCTTCCCATTAACATCCATCCTCCCTGAAGATGCCTGTCTGAAGAGAGTCATTTGTTTAAAAGATCAAAGCATTCAGTTTTGACAATCCCTGACGTGTTGCCAGCCCGTCAATTTAAAGCTGTCAAAACAAGTCTATTTACATTTATTAATGTTGTAAATAATGAAGTATTGCCTCGTTTTATGAGTTTAACACTTCTATACTGCAGTCATGGGAGTAGAAACAAATGTTCCGGCTGTGTTACTCTGACAGTCACTTTACTTTAAATGACAATGTAAATCAGTCAGCAGTGAAGGGACTACTTTAAATGTAATTGCAGCATAGCTTCTCATTGCGTGCCGCCAATTTGCAGGTGTGTTAAGAGTGCCTGTGGCATTCTCAGCAGTATGATCAAGAAAAAATATCACATCAATACTGAGATCATATGCAGTGCTTCTGTGCTTGAATCATCGTCGGAGGCTCTGGAATGGGTTGTCTCATTATTTTAAGAGGCTGCAACGCTGATGAGCGTGAAAGGATGAATCGATCGCATGCGTGAATTGATATATTATGTGCTGTAGAGGCAATTATCAAAATGACTTCAACATCACAGTTTAGTTTTTTTTTCTTTTGAAAATTGACTAATTCAGTGTTCACAAACAGAGATTCTACAAATATTTTTTTTTTTATCAAATTCAAAATATTAGTAAATAATATAACCGTATATAAATAGTACTAAAATACTATTTTTTTTAATACTGCGACTTCTCTAAGATTTGATTTTAAACTACCCAGATATGGTGTTTATTGTTTATTCATAAACAGGGATTCACAATGACATTACAAAGAGGTTTGTGAGATTTTAAAAGAAGTGCCAAAAATTGGCAATATATTTGTTATTAGTTAATTATTTTGTTTATTTTAATAATGTATTCGTAAATGTTGACTTTACAAGTTGAGCTTAACATTTAACTAATAAATTTTTTAATTGTTAGTATTTTTCCATTGTTGATTATCTTAACAGTTGAATCTTTTATTGTGAAGTATTATTAAAGATCATAAACAACTTTTTAATTCTAATTATATTATGTATTTTTGAAGTTACCACATTTTTAAAGACTGAAAAGAATAATTCTAATTTTATAATTACATTGTATTAAGAAAATACATAATAATGGAAATATTTTACTTGGTGAAAATACTAATTTTATTTATTAATAAAGCACAATGCTTCACTACAAGTAAACGATATTAGTTAATCTGACAAAAAGCGTTGGTTAGAATCCGGATATAACTGTCTCTTGCTCTGTTTGGGAAGGTAAATGTGGTCTAGTCTTTAATGCGTCTCCTCTTATGGCTGCTGAGAGGAACTCATTCAGTTTGAGCTGTGGTTTGGGCAAAGATTCTCTGGCAGGAGGCATCATGATGTCGAGTTACTCACGTGTGTCCTATTAAAATAAACCTGCGTAACATATTATGCATTTCTAATTATACCTATCAGTTTTGACAGTGTAGTTGGTAACGTAAATTATTGATCTCTGTCGAGCTGAAAGACTTTATTAATTAAAATGGAAATGTACTAATTAAGCTCTCTGCATGGGGGTGTCATAATTGTCCCCAATCTAATTTAGGTGGTACTCACCAATGTGACGATGAGCAAGGAGTAATAGAACAGAGCAGAAGGACAGATTATTTTTTCCACTGTTAAAATACATGACTTTCTCTGATTCAAGTTGAATGTGCAGACAGTAAGCCATTCTTAGGTTGACTTCCTGGAAGAGCATAAACAATGTGGCTCTGTGGTGATTTCAAATCATTGCTCTGGTTTTAAGGTTTGACTTTTCAATTTTAGCACAACTAATGGCATGGGTTTGAGACGGTGCTTCCTGTTTTACTAAACGGTGTGTGACCGGGCCATGATGACAGACCTTAGAGTTCACTTAAATTTACCCTTAAAATTTTTTTTTTGATATAACAATATATATTTGAAGTAATTGAAATAAAGCAGAATTAAAATAAAATATAATTATTAGATGGAGAAAGAAAATTTTAATTTGAACTAAAATTACTATAAAATTTCTAATCAAAATATTGAAATAAAGACTTATTCAAAATATTAATAAATAATAGTATATAAATAATCTTAAAATAACAACTAGAGTTGTTGTTGTTGTTTTTAACACTGTAAACATTAATGTGTCCTCTAAGGTTTGATTTTTACATTTATACCCAGAGATAGATATACAGTATATATGTATATATATATATGTGTGTGTGTGTGTATGTATGTATGTATATATATATATATATATATATATATATATATATATATATATAATATTGTTTATTTATTTTGTATATAAAAGGAAAGGGAATGAATTGATCCTTTTCGTACAACAGAGAAAGAAAAAAACATAACTGCTGCTTTGTAATTATACTGTATATGATTAATGTGATTTACAAAGGTTGTTTGCAAAATCTATACCCCTCTCCCACAGGTTCAGGTTATAAAGCCAATATTATATTAGTGTAAACCAAAACAACACTGTATGGATTAGATGTTATGACTGTAACTTTGATTTGTTCCTGCATGCTGTGATACCGTTTCCTAATTCTCACCCTTACATAACACGTTTTCATATGGAAGGTCTTTAGTGACCACAGACATCAGATTGGGCAAAGACTAACCACTTGAGGTTAGCTCATACTATTCTTGGTCTCTTGCTGATCTTTCAACAGTGCAGTGCACTAGAGAGGGAATGTTCCAGATGTTTAAACAATGTCTGCTGAAACACCACATGTATTAGATGTTGCAGAGCCTTTGCACTGAGGTTTCGTTATATTGCCCAAGGGGTGGAGTATCATTGTTATTGCCAGCTCTTAGATTCATCATTCAGACTCGGTAGCTTCATAACATGCCTGTTGCACAGTGGCACTGCAACTTTCCATGTGCACTAGTTAATATAAACTTTTCCCCTGATCAACATTATGAAAATTCATTTATTACATTTTGTGTTATGACTTCCAAGAGCAACTGAAGTCAGTTTTTGTAGGGATGTTTTAGGATTATCAGTTACTGAGGTTATCTACATATTTTTAAGCTTAAAAAGTAAATAAATGTAGAACTTCTCCGAGAGGTGCTTTAAAATACTAACAATAACTGTTGACTGTCAGCTTGTTAAAACCCTCTCTGAGAAGCATCTCTAAATTCATCTCCCCCACCGCCGCCGCATTTATCACAGCAGCACTTTTTGACAAATTATTCAGCTTCAACAATACATTTCAAGACAATTACTGTCAAACTCTTCCTGTTATTATGCATAATTTGAAGCTCATAATTTTTAGAGTACTATACTGTTGTTCTCACGTTTTGCTCTTTATCCACTTCTGCTCTTGATGTGATTGTTTTCAAATAAGGATGACAGTTGATACCAATATCAATACTAATTTTGTACCACACCAAAAATAAATAAATAAACACATTTCTATTAGATAAATGAATGTACACAATAATTGTTTGAGGTCTGTAAGAATTTTTTTAATAAATATTTTACGCTTTCCAAATGCTGCAATTGTTTGATCAAAAATACAGTAAATAAAATAATATTGTGTAATATTATTACAATTTAAAATGACGGTTTTCCATTTTAATATTTAAAAATGTACTTTATTTCTGTGACAGTAAAGCTAAATTTTATGCATCAATTCAATCTTTAGTGTCACATGATCCTCCAGAAATCATTACAACATACTGATTTGCTGCTCGAGAAACATTTCTGATTATTAACAATGTTAAAAACAGTTGCGCTGCTTAATAATTTTGTGGAAACAAAATATGATTATAAAAATTCTAAAGAATGTATTTGGAACTTTAATATTATTATTCTGTCATTTAAAGCATTTATTGGAAATCTCAATCTTTTATAACATAAATGACTTTACTGTCAATCTTGATCTTTTTAACGCATCCTTGCTGGATAAAAGTATTTTTTTTTTTTTTTTTTTTTTTTTATCGTACTGGCCCCAGACTTGTCAACAGTAGTGTAAATATTAATAATAATAAAAAAACATGTGCTTTCAAGTATTTCTAAGTCAATCAAATCATTCCAAGTTTTCATACAATTAATCAGGTAAACGGTTCAATAAAATGGACAATGAAATAAGAGCAGTCAGTGTTTTTCTATTTTTCTTGAAATTGTAGATTAACTAATGAGAGTAGATAAAAGCAGGTTTAATTAAGCTATGTTTAAACCACAAGACCTAATACATAGATTTGTTTTCCAATCTGTTTACATTCACTTAAGACATAATTGGCATGCACAGCCTCATTACTCAAATGATAAAGAGATCTTCACAGAGTTTGTGCACACATCCAGTTATGAGCACTCAAAGCAGAAGTCTGTCAGTCAGGGTAGCAAATCGGTATCTCAGTAACATTTTTTAAGTTTTAGTATCGACTTGTTGCCAAAGTACATTTGCCAGGCCTTAAAACAATGCTCTGCAAGCAGTACTTCCATATGAGTGAAATATTATGATTCTGAGCTCTTCTTTTTGTGCTCTGAGAAGCATGTGAGCAGAACAGCTTGGAGCCCTTTTTTCTCTTTGTGGCTGTGACAACAGGTAAAGTCTCCCCTCAACCCCCACTTCAAGGCACATGTGGGCCACGTTGTGTTTTTCTTCCCGGTCTCCTCTGAATGCCTGTGGCTGGAGTAAACAATGAGGCGGTCACGTGAGGGGCAGCAGCGGTGGCTCTGCAGCGTCTGTGGAAGCGGCTGCGCTCCTCTTACAGGCGCTGAACTTTGCTCTGTTTGGAACCCACGAGGCTGCTCCTCCTCTCTGTGCTCGGGGGCCTGTGTGTGTGTGTGTGTGTGTGTGTTGAAATCTCTTGTGTAACTCGAGGAACTGTGAAAGTGAGGGGTTTGGGTTTTGGCACTACCTCACAGCACGTATGACAGGAAACACTGCACAAATGACTCGGCCAAGTGCCCCTATCTCTTTCTCACTTTGTCTCAGTCGATATTTACACATACAGTATTGTTCAAAATAATAGCAGTACAATGTGACTAACCAGAATAATCAAGGTTTTTAGTATATTTTTTATTGCTACGTGGCAAACAAGTTACCAGTAGGTTCAGTAGATTCTCAGAAAACAAATGAGACCCAGCATTCATGATATGCACGCTCTTAAGGCTGTGCAATTGGGCAATTAGTTGAATTAGTTGAAAGGGGTGTGTTCAAAAAAAATAGCAGTGTGGCATTCAATCACTGAGGTCATCAATTTTGTGAAGAAACAGGTGTGAATCAGGTGGCCCCTATTTAAGGATGAAGCCAACACTTGTTGAACATGCATTTGAAAGCTCAGGAAAATGGGTCGTTCAAGACATTGTTCAGAAGAACAGCGTACTTTGATTAAAAAGTTGATTAGAGAGGGGAAAACCTATAAAGAGGTGCAAAAAATGATAGGCTGTTCAGCTAAAATGATCTCCAATGCCTTAAAATGGAGAGCAAAACCAGAGAGACGTGGAAGAAAACGGAAGACAACCATCAAAATGGATAGAAGAATAACCAGAATGGCAAAGGCTCAGCCAATGATCACCTCCAGGATGATCAAAGACAGTCTGGAGTTACCTGTAAGTACTGTGACAGTTAGAAGACGTCTGTGTGAAGCTAATCTATTTTCAAGAATCCCCCGCAAAGTCCCTCTGTTAAAAAAAAGGCATGTGCAGAAGAGGTTACAATTTGCCAAAGAACACATCAACTGGCCTAAAGAGAAATGGAGGAACATTTTGTGGACTGATGAGAGTAAAATTGTTCTTTTTGGGTCCAAGGGCCACAGGCAGTTTGTGAGACGACCCCCAAACTCTGAATTCAAGCCACAGTACACAGTGAAGACAGTGAAGCATGGAGGTGCAAGCATCATGATATGGGCATGTTTCTCCTACTATGGTGTTGGGCCTATTTATCGCATACCAGGGATCATGGATCAGTTTGCATATGTTAAAATACTTGAAGAGGTCATGTTGCCCTATGCTGAAGAGGACATGCCCTTGAAATGGTTGTTTCAACAAGACAATGACCCAAAACACACTAGTAAACGGGCAAAGTCTTGGTTCCAAACCAACAAAATTAATGTTATGGAGTGGCCAGCCCAATCTCCAGACCTTAATCCAATTGAGAACTTGTGGGGTGATATCAAAAATGCTGTTTCTGAAGCAAAACCAAGAAATGTGAATGAATTGTGGAATGTTGTTAAAGAATCATGGAGTGGAATAACAGCTGAGAGGTGCCACAAGTTGGTTGACTCCATGCCACACAGATGTCAAGCAGTTTTAAAAAACTGTGGTCATACAACTAAATATTAGTTTAGTGATTCACAGGATTGCTAAATCCCAGAAAAAAAAAATGTTTGTACAAAATAGTTTTGAGTTTGTACAGTCAAAGGTAGACACTGCTATTTTTTTGAACACACCCCTTTCAACTAATTGCCCACTTGCACAGCCTTAAGAGCGTGCATATCATGAATGCTGGGTCTCATTTGTTTTCTGAGAATCTACTGAACCTACTGGTAACTTGTTTGCCACGTAGCAATAAAAAATATACTAAAAACCTTGATTATTCTGGTTAGTCACATTGTACTGCTATTATTTTGAACAATACTGTACCCTGTTGCTTGTTTAATTCACAGCTGTCTGCATATTTAAATTAGCTTTTTAAATCAGCTAGTCTTTGAGTAGTTTATTTCTCTGTAATATATAAAATAAGTTAAATTACAGTTGCTTTTTATTTATAAGCAAAATATACAATTAAAATATTTCACTATGCCTCTCTAAAAGCTATTATTGAGGTATATTCCAATATGATGTTTTCAATTTCATTTTTATTAAAATAATTAATATGTACTGTACAATGCATGATATATATATATATATATATATATATATATATATATATATATATATATATAACTTATTTCTTAAGTATCAGTGTCTTAGTAGTGATGAAACTGTTATTTCATTATTACATGTTTTATAATTACAAGATTTTCATAAACATGTCATTATTGTTGGTTTTGTAATACAGTTCTGCACTATTTTACATTTGAGTGGGAAGATTTTATAATATAAATTCTTTATAAAATAAAGAATAAAAACTACCCACTCAAATGTAAAATTGTGTTGAACTTTGTTACAAAACTAACAATAATGACATGTTCATGAATATCGGATTAATATTATATTTATAATATAATAAACAATATACTTTAATATTGGTATTGCCAAAATTCAATACCAGTAAACTTTATTACAAAACTAACAATAGTCTGTGAAGTAATCACTGCTTTGGCTACAAATTTTTTTTTCATTGACCTCGATATCACCTTTGTTTTTCACCATTTCTTTTTCTCTTTCTTGTTGTATTTTCTAGATTTTCACTGAATATTAACTCTAAAAAGCCCACTGGCATAAAAAGCCGCTGTAATGCGTTTCACCGGTGATAAAATGAGGCTGAAGCCCTCTTGAGACGCCAGTGGTTAACTTAACCCCCCTTTCAGCGGCTCGCTGTCATTCCCGGCGAGGTTAGTGAGCTACGTCACGTATCATAAATACAGCAGCGTCCCTCTCGTCCCCTTCCTCCCTGCGTTCTTCCCTCACTCTCAGGTGCTGAGTGGTCAAGAACCCTCCATCTCGCTGTGACGCTGTCTTGCTCTCTTGCTCTCTCACCTTCTCTTTTCAGTCTGTACTCTTGCTCTCTCACTCCTCGCTCTCCCCCTTTGTCTCTGTGGCTCGTGTTGTTCTGCGCTCGTCCACCGCTGTGCAGGGCATTGAGTTACACCTCCTCTTGCTTTCACATTTACATAAAGAACAGTAGCCTGGCGCCGGCTCTACCTTAACCAGGGCATCTGCTGCTGTTTACCAAGAGTGCGTGCACAGAATCAGCAGCCACCGCCAAAACAAAGGACAATTAGTTTACATGCTGTTACACTCTTGTTTACCGTTTTGGAGATGCACCTGTTTCAATTACGCACTAAATCACAACGTGACTGTCATGTATAAATCAAGAAAAAATAAGCAATATACAGAGCGACAGATTTTTACATTGAAGAATGTAAATGAAGAAGTTGCCATGGCTTATGCAGTCTTCAGAATGATTTCAGGGACACACAATATTTTTGTACCACATCAAATATTGGCCCATATTAGAGATTTTATGTTTGTTTGTTTATTTAAAATTGGATATTTGTGTTTATTAATTACTTCTATTTGTTCTATCATCACTCAAAATTAAACACAAATATTTTAACAACACTGTTAAATGCAATCACAAAAAATTGTTAAGTTGAATTGCTGATTATTATTATCATTATTAATAAATATTGTTATCTTTTCACAAGGAAGTTATTGTTCACTAAAAATATAAAAAATATTCTTGGTTAATTAACAGATTAAATAAAATGTTAACTGAACCTTAACTGAAATAAAAAGTAAAAAATATTTTAGCCAACACTTAATAAAATAACAAAAATATACAAAATATAAAAACAAAAGCTTATTTAAAATATTCATAAACAAGATAATAATAACAATACTAATATAAAATGTTCTCACTGTTTAATACTTATTGCTACAGCTTTGTTCAAATCTCTAATCTAACTACACATATGAGCAATGGTAATATTGATGCTGCCTTGGCAAACATCACTCAAAGGTGACATATCATGAAAATCAGACTTTTCCAGGTTTTAAGTGCCATAATCAGGTCCCCCGGTGCTTCTACCAAACAAGGACATTTTAAAAAGAACTTCTGCAATCGTCTGACTGTGAAGGGATCTCATTATAATACTACCGCCCCTCAATCTGTAAGATTCCACTTTGCACATTTTGCATTTAAAGAGACAGGCCTGAAAAACAGTGTGTTTCTGATTCCACTCAAAATAGGCGTTTTCAAAATGATACAATAAATGATCTGTGGGGCACTTTGAGCTGAAAATTCACAGACATATTCTGGGGACACCTAAAACTAATTTTACATATTATAACAAAGGGGGGCATAATGTCTCATTTAATATATTTCAAGCATGCCTTTGTGTTGTTCATATATTGTTCTACAGGCAGCAGAAGGTTGAGGGTTTCTTATCTCTCTATGCATGATGTTGGTAAACGGATCACATATTAATGGAAGCGGTGTTCCTTTGAGCTTCTAACCAGTCAACTTCTTTCTCTTAACCACACACCTGCCATTTTTATTACGGCCCTTAGGCAGCTTTGTGTGGAGTCCACCAAGGTATTAAACCAGTGGAAACCACCATAACTCGCCTAATAAGTGCCCATAACCCGCTCGCAAGTGACAGGGTCTTTGTCCTGGCCTGAGGCAGTTAGGACATGATGTTCAGGGGAAGACGACTGCCCCCACCTCACCCTCACCCCACACGCACTCTTACCCATCAACCCTATCTCATGAAGTATGGAGTTTTATGAGGCACTCCAATACCCCCCACACTGTGTAATTGGGAGCGTCTCTGTCGTAGTGATGGCTCCCTGGGGAACACGGGTGACGTTGGCGGGGGGGATGGACGGGGTCACGTGCCGGTGTGAGGGATGGTGGGCATGGCGATCTACGAGAGACAGAGACACTGTGGCTTTGACACATAGACTTAAAACATACATTATTAGCCATTAATCAAAGTTTTCTTGGCAGCCGGCATCCATTCTGTTGTTTTAAATCAACATAATGTGGAAGGAACAAAGTATGCCTCTCACCGGTGCTTTGAGGGCTTGCACTCAATAATAATCACATATTCACTAGTGAATTCCTATTGTGACATTTGTACTATTGACCTCAGCTTTGTGCGTAGCACTATTGTTAGCAAAGACAGCTGCCTTCCTCCAGGGAAGTTACTACTTATGAATTTAGATGTTGCTCATAAGGTTTAGGATTTTGGTAAACACAGTGGATGAGTTTGAGCAGTTTCTATTTTACTCTTTCATATTTAGTATCTGTTTTTAGTAAGGTTTTTAATAAAAACAATTTTTTATTATAATTATTTTTTTTTTTCCTGATGGCCGGTCTATTACTACTACTGTTCACCAAAAAAAATAAAACAATTAAAAAAAATCCATATTTATTTTTAGCTGCAGTACCATTTAAGGGTTTATGGTCAGCAAGTTTTTTTTCTTTTTCTTTTCTTTTCTTCTTATCTTCATGGAACATGATCTTTACTTAATATCCTAATGATTTTTGGCATAAAAGAAAAATCAATAATTTTGGTCCATACAATGTTTTTTTTGGCTATTGATAAAAATATACCCCAGCGACTTAAAACTGGTTTTGTGGTCTAGGGTCACAAATATTAAAGTAGGAACAGTTTAAATGAAAACTATTTTACATATTTTAACAGTATTTTCAATCAAATAAATGCGGCCTTGGTGAGAAATTGAGACTTCTTTCGAAAAAATTATTTTAAATAGTAGAGTATGGATTTGAGATTTTCTCATACTTGCTTTTCATTAAATGTCAAGTTTTTCTATAAAACATTGTTTTTCCATGTTATCTGCATAAATAGATAGCTATAATGCAACTTCATATTCATAAACAATCTTGTGCAATGCAGAAAATGAAAGGTTTGCAGCTTTCAACACGTTCTTACTGATGTTTCCAACACTAAAAGAAGTAATTGTTTAAAAAATGGTTACTATTTTAGCTAGCTAGATTAGATTATCTTGGTGGAAAATCAACAGAAGTTGGACTAAAGTGGTGTAACGGTTTAGTGAGTTTGGCCCTCACAGTTATTATGGCTTATTATATCATTATGTCTCTATCACTAGGGGGACTAAGGCACAGTTTTCTGTAAATCTGTTTTGAAATGATTCTGTATGTATTGTGAAAGGGTGCATCCATAATCAATACTAATTACCTCCCATCATGCCAATTACTTCCCATCATGATTCTCTAATTGACACCCCCTCAACCCAAAAGATAACTAAAGGGACAGTTCACCTAAAACAGTTGTCATCATTTACTCTCCATCCGGTCACCTCAACCCTCTATGACTTTTCTTTCCTGAAGAACAAAGCCAGATATTTTGAAGAAGGTTTGACTCCTTTGACTTTCATTAAAGGAACAAAAACATGACATGAAGGTGAGTAAATGATGGCAGAATTTTTATCCTTTAAAAAAAAGAAAAAAAAAAACCCCTGAGGTTCCAGATGGTTAATAGTGTCCCATCTCATAAATATAAGCATTCCGACGTGACTTTAAGACAACATCTGAATCTGGCAGGTAGCCAGCAGGAACACACAGGCATTGTTGTGAGTTCAGTATTCAGGGTTTAGAACAAGTCATTGTTGCCACCGTAGACTTTATAAAGACTGTTTTTTTTTTTTTTTTTCTCACATGGATGCCGCCTCCTTTCACCTTCTTGCTTTTTTCTTGACAAAAGGGGTGGCTAAATGAATTGCTTGCAGCAGCAACAAGCTCTGTATTCTCATCGCTCATTAGGTCAGACAGAGACATCAATTCTCTTGAGTCCATCAAAGCAGTTGCTATGCCTGCCGCACGACGCGGCTCTTAAACATCCCAGCGCTGGCTTTGTGAATGCAGCAGGTACTCCGTCATGGCGCCTCTCAGCTGGGGGAGGTGACGCAAAGTCTACAGTGGGTCTTTTGCCAGTTGCTTTTGTGGGTCATATCTTTGCATGAACTATACTGTGGGATGTAGACTGAAAAGTAGGGCGCCGATGCCACATCTCATTGATGTACACGACCATATTTCACATTCATTTCTCCTGAGGTGGGACGATGTTTGAGACTTGAAGTATATAGGTTAATAAACATCACTGATTCCTCAACTAAGGAGTTTCCAGGGGGTACTTGGAACAGTTTAGCTTTTGTTTTGTTTAAACTATAATAACAGGAAAATTTAAGTGATTAAAAAAAAGTACTTGTGATATTGTGATCCATACTTCAATATTGAATTCAAGTGACTTATGTTATTAATGATAGGCCTGATATGATTATTACATAATCTCCTAATTACAATTTGATCTAATCACTATTATAATTTCATGATGAAAGTGTGAACATCTCTGAAGTGTGTGTGCACCGTTTGCAGTTTGTATATAAGCAAAGCTTATGTGCGCTGTGAATACATTTTGCTTGGATTTTGCTTTGAAATTTAACATTCCTGTTTAGTATTTTTATGCATAATAGCAAATATTTTTATCTAATAATAATAATATATAAAAATAATAATAATAATAATATTTTATAAACAATAGGCGAATTGTAAATGTTTTAATAGTTTGAATGTTTGGGTATTAGCCTACATGTTGGACCATTTTAAATGAGGAATGAAAATGAATTTATTATTATCATTATTATGATTAAGTATTCTAATATTTTGAATAAAATGTTATAAAATCGCATAATAGCATATGTTTTTGGCGATTACAGGTTGCACCATCTTTAAATGTCATTGACAATATTTTTTATTTATATCAAAAACATTTTTTGATTTGTAATTATTATTTGTTGTAATTTAATTATTAAAATGTATTATTATTATTAGTAATATTTGTTGCTTATAATTATAAAATGCAAGACTAATAAATGTAAAATATATATATAAAACATTATGCCTAACCACTACCCTTCTTTAACCCCTGTGCAATGATAGAGAAAGAGAGAGAGAGAGTGTGTGTGTGTGTGTGTGTGTGTGTGTGTGTGTAATGTGAAAATATATATATGTGTTTAAATTACATTGGAAAGTTTCCTGATTGTGACAGCCATAACTAATGATAATGCTAAATTATATTTTATTAAACCTTAGCAGTTAATGTCTGAATTGGGTATTTGGGCTGTGAGGGCACATAAGACAAAAAGGTTGGGACACAGTTCAGAACAAAGATGTACACCTGCAGCTGCAGTCTGGCATTTTTCATTGAAATGCTTCTAAGAAGCTTGTCATGTCAAGCATACTTGTCATATTTTTACCCGACAGCATAAATGACTGGGATTTTTCTCCTATTCTTTCTTTCATGTGGGCTCTCTTACAGTGGCACTGTTTGACGGAGTCAGATAAAGCCTTCTTTTTTCTTTTCTCTTTTCCTTGACAAACATGATCTGGTCCTACTGGTGGAAACAACGCTATCCTGAGGTCGATGTTGACCATAAATGCCTCAGCTCTTACACAGCCCATGTTTACCAGGAATGTGGAAATCTCTGTCTTTGTGAGTGTGTTTACCCTCCTCACATCGAGGAACGCTCGTGAACACTGCGGGGAACTGTAAAAACTCGACCCATGAGCATGAGGTGGGGGCAGGGGAGGCTATAAATGGCATAAGAGTGGCCAGTGTAACCGAAACACTGTGCTGTATTTTGCCTGTTTGCAGTAAACAAGGCTGTCCAGTATTAAGGGAAATCATTGTACAACTCAAGCTTTGCTTCTGGTCTTCACAGGCACAGTGTTTATCCATACTACAGGGAGCTGGGTCATGTGTGTGAGGTAAGAGGAGGCTGGCTTTGGTTCGATGCCAACCACTGTGATTTCTGGAGTGCCTCGAGCATCCCTGTGTTGACCGACAGTACCCCCCTCGGGCCCCTGAGCCCCGGCGCAGCCCACACATTCAGCGTATCCCACGCTAGCGCTCAGCCTGCAGGCTTGAGGAGAGCTGAGGTGGAGGGGGCGAGATGAAATGAGCGTGGCATCGAGAACAAAGAACGTGCGAGCCTCTGTGTCGACGGCACGCTCGACCTGTAATGATATAAAGTAATAGATGATGAATGGATTCATCTTTGCTTTAATCAAATTAAAAAGAGATAATGTGTGTGTAGCTGTCTCAGGTTGCCAAGGTTAATGTCTCGCTCTCCAGAGCGCTTTGCAAGTTTGCCCTTCCAATGAGAGAGAAAGATTTCCAGAAGAGTTGAATGGTAGAGTGTGCAGTAGAAACGGTTATTGTCAAAACTGGAAACATTTCTGGCCTGGTCTTCTGGGCAAGGCAGAAACGAGAGCTTTTCTGAAGTTTCTAGGATTGACAAGTAGGAGTCCAAAAGGAGGTTAATTTTGTGAATAGTTCTTAAATAACTTTTTTTTCTTCTAGTATGTAAGAAAAAAAACGATACATAAGCAAATACTTTATTCACTTTATTTACTTACTATCTTTGAAATAGTCAACTCAAATTCGTTTTTGAAGATATTTCCTCCTCAGAAGCACAGTGACTCTTATTTAGTTATGTAGATTGACATAAGAATGGTCAAAAGTGGCAGTAAAGACATACAAAATATGCTGTTAATAAAATAATATTTTTCTTTGTATATAAATTTCAAAAGTACAGCATTTAAGTACCGGTAGCACAACTGTTTTCAACATTGAGAATGATCAGAATGGTTTACAGTGACCTAAAGGATCACGTGACACTGAAAACTGGAATGTAATGATGCTGAAAATTAAGCTTCGCCATCACAGGAATACATCACATTTTATTTCTTTGCTGGATCTATAAACTTTATATATTAGAAGCATGAAATATCTATTTTTCTGCAATCTAGTGATTTAAAACATACAGGTGCATCTAAAAAAATGAAAATATCATAGAAAAGGTCTTTTTTATATATATATATATATATATATATATATATATATATTTCTGTAATTTAATTGAAAAAAGCAAACTTTCTTATATTCTAGAGTCATTGTACACAAACTGAAATATCTCATGATTTTTTTTTTTATATTCTGATTTTTTTGGATGCACCTGTACATTTTTAATAAAGGTATCCCAAACAGTAAGATTATTAATAACACATTAGTATAAAAACAGCTTCACATTGCACAAGTAAAAAGGAGGCAGTAATACATTACATAGGAGGACAGAGGCAGTTATACGTTAATACGTAGATGTACTTGTGACTATGTGGCTACACACACACATCAGTTCTATTTTGATGCACCAAGTTGCATCATTGCTAAGTAACCATGAACGAAACCTAAATCGCACTATTATAGTCAATGAAGCTGTCTACATTGGATGCCATTAGGAACACAGTTTGCAAGCTACAGTTTTCTGCTTGGTGTATTTTTTTTTAAATCACTCTGCAAGTATAAACTGTACAGCACATCACATTTGTACCGTCGATATATACATTCAAAACACCCAACTCTGCACTGTAATGATATTACACAGGAAATTGAAAGAAAGCAGTCCATATATGCTGCCACTATTTTATCTTTTAACAGTATGTTACGCTGATTGGATCTGCTCAAGGCTGTAGATAAACGCGGAGGGCTTGGTCTGTGACCGCATCCGATTAGTATCTGACAGTCAGAGGTCGCAGTCACAATGCTACATGTTTACAGCAGGTTAAAGTTTATAATGGCTCTGCGTCTCTCATGCATATCTGTCCCGTGTTGCATACAGATTTTTACGTGGATGGCAGTGATAACTGAACACAGGAGCTCATGCCGGGAGACTTGAGGCATCTGATTTATCGCCCGTAATTCAGAAGGAAATGAGCGTCATACACTAGTGACTGTAATAAACGATGGACGGCCCAGCTCGAACCAACTTCAAAGGCATTTCTCCACTCCCTACTGCTCTCATTCAAAACCAAACGGGAAGGGGAGGGCAGCAGGGGAGGAGCTGCGTGCTCGGGTTTTTCGGGGAATTCCCCTGACTTCCCCTGTGTTATTTCAGAGTTATCAGTGTTTACTGACACTGAAATGCTCTCTGAATTCTGAATGGAGTACAACTGGTTTTCGATCGTTTCGGTAAGTTAAAGTGACACTTTTATTTTTCCAAACGGTATTTGTGCCACGGTTGCAAGGTCAGAATGAGCCCACATTAAACTGACATTGGGTTTGGAAAAAGACTGTAATCCAATTAGTTGCCATTTTACCCCCCCAAACCACTGTTCTTTTAGAAACTGGAAACATCTTTTCAGTTTTCTGCCAATGTGGGCGCAGGCCTCCTCGATGGACCCATTAAACAAAAAGGTCCAGATGTCTGAAGGTACGTAGGGTAGCCTTCCTCAAGCCACCCGCTCTCTCATTTGTCTTGCGAGATTGGATGGCTACAAAAAGTGGGCACATCTGTCCGTTGAATCACAACAGATGTCTGTGAACTGCCTCCCCCTTCTGGCTGGCGGCCATCTCACCCATTTTACCCCCCATGATAAAAAAAACCCCAATGATGTTTGGCTTTCTGGAAATGAGGGTGGCCATGGGGAGAATTACTAGGCATTAATGGCTCTTAGATCTCTGTAATTCATACCCAAGCTCCATTCTGTAACATGGTCATTTATTTATACCTGCCTGATTGTAAATGTGCAGAAAGACCATGATTATATTGTCCCGCTCCCATTGAGAAAACCAAAGATGTCAAATGAGATGAGAGATGAGAGTGAGCCAACAGCTAATGAGATGCAGAACTGGCTTGGGTCACAGCTGAGCATCTGTTAGTTCTGTTCTTCTCTATTTGAGAACAGTAACTCGCATAATGTGTTTTTCCAGCTTCACAATTGGAGATATTCCAGTGATGATGGGAAGAGGCCATGATTAGAGATGTGCAAAATTACATCTTTTCATAATCGACTAGTCTGAAGCCCTGTGTAATTAAGCTGGTTTATGGTCCTGACCACCACAGACTGATCAGACATATTTCTTAAGGGCGTTCACATATAGGACATGCTGCAAAATTAATCTAAAAATACATAATAATCTGCTTTATTGTAGTCACTGTACTAAGGCTTTTTTTTTACTTTTAATATTAAAAAGTTATTAAAATATTAATAATTATAAATGCTGTTGTGAATAAATATTAATTTATATGGAGTTGACAGTGTATCTCTTTCTACCAATTATTAATTATGCATGTATTAACCTACAAAATGCAACAAAATTTGTCAAGTAATATTTTATTATATTGTTATTTGAATGCCTGCACTGTCAATGGTATAAAATCATTGTGATAAATCTTATGGTCTTTAGAAAGCAAAATTAACAAATAATCAAATATTATTTAAAATAATTTACACGTCAAAGTAGTATTTTTGCATTTATAAGACAAAAGATGCAACCTGTAGTGTTTTTTTTTTCTCTGCTTGGTGGCCCACATTTTGGGTGGACCACCAAGCACCCCCTTGTGGCCTCTCAACGGTCCTCTGCCCCCAGTGGCTAATCTAGTAATTAGCTGATGGATGACCGGTTGATCATCCTAACCCATCCCAAGCAACAATGCATATGTTATTTTGTCATTTGTCAAAAATCTTACTTCTGAAATATGAAGCAACCCTCATTAAGAGTGTATGTAGAACAGTTCATAGTGGGAAAATTACTAAAGACACCACTTTGTCTCCGGTCAAATTGGAGTTTTGCAGTTGTATGTATCGCTTACCTTCTCGTTTAATTACCATTCATAAATGTGCACCTAGTTTCACTCCCATGGCTTGATAAGGACAGTAATAACTCATGTGATTTGGGACTTCAGAAGTCCTTTTCGTTCAAGAGTGGCAATATATTACATTTTAATTACATAGGATCTAATGGGTTTCTTGAAATGTACAATATTCCATTGAATGAGAGATATTAAAGCTCTTAATTAGCCGCCGTCCAGGAGCACCAGCATGGCATTATCTGGAAAACTCTGTCAAGCCCAATGTGCTCTCCCAAGGTGACCAGAAAGTACCTATAAAAGTAGGGTCTTGGGAAAAGCTGCATCAGAAGAGAATGGCAGCCTAACTTGATTTAACCAAAAGCCGTAATTACATCATTCTCACCGCATGAGAAACATAAATTAGGCCTATCTCTAATGGAGGTCCCAGGTTTCTCTGTCAGCCAGAGGTCTCTCGCTTTCTCCATCTCTCTCTCTCTCTTATGAGATTTCATGCCGCGCCTTTGGCAGGGCGGCTCAGGTTCTCCCAGGAGAGAATGAGCTGACAGATGAGAAGATTTATTACTCCTTCCACACATCAACGCATTCATCGTCCATCCTTCAATCACAGGCACAAAATACCCGTTTGAGATTTTACAGATGTCCTTTGCTATATAAAAACACTGTGTCTTTCACACAGCCTTCTTTTGTTGTTTACAAAACTGTAAACGCTCCAAGATCAGCCGCTTCGTTCCCATTGCTGAAACGGGTGGCGTTGAGATATCATCATACGCCATCATGCTATCATAAAGAGATGTGTACACTTCATCGGTGAGTGATGGGAGTCATCTGTCAGCACAGATGTTCCTGTTCTGTCCATCACAGGAATGCTGTGCGGTGCAGCTTTGGAGATCCCACAACAAAGAACGCAGCAGCTGGCATGGAAGCTCAGAGCAACATGTTTGTAATCATGTGAATCAAGGAAGTCTGTAATACCTGAGGAGAGTTAACAGTAGAATTTGCGTTCATCTCAGGAGCCCTGGTGGCATTAACAGTTGTCATTGGATTTGACTGGTTGAAAGAACTTCTAATCGATCCTCTATTTAGTGACTGATTAGAAACGTGTATTTTTAATTCTGTATAAAAGTAAATTATAAAATTGTGAACGTTTTTTTTTTTTTACACCGACTTAGCACACGGACAGCTGATTAGCTTGTTAGCCTATTTCCTGCCCAAATATTCAATTAATACTTTTTTTTTTTTAATCCCTTGCAAAATATTTAGAGCTTTGAAAAAATGCAAAAATCTAAAGTCTCTCCCTATTGTGACGTATATATGAGTGAAACGTCATCTCAAACTTATTTTTGTCTATCAGGATTCTTTGGATCATTTACAAGTTGTTGTGGTCTCGTGATTGTCAGGTGTTCGATGGAACAGATTATAAGAACAGGAATTTAAATTTTTTAATTCATGGTGATTTTAAGTACCGTTTCTTGCTTTTACAGGAAATCAGAGGAGGAGGTGGACATGGATAAAGTGACAGCTGCCATGGTGTTGACCAGCCTGTCCACTAGTCCTCTGGTGCGCAGCCCTCCTGTAAAAGTTAGTGGTAAGTCATTTTAGATCACACCACACCATGATCTCAGCCCTCATAAAATCATTTTCACACTGTCTGCTTTGAGCTGCAGAAACGGCTTGCTCTACACTCAGCTATTTCCTGTTTTCACAGTCACATGTGCATGAACAACTATCACATGAGACAGTAGTGTACTAGTTCAGCTGTCATGAGGCTGACTTTTGCTCTCTTGTCATCTACTAATAACTTAAAGGGGTCATATTCTACACTTCCTGTAGCATTTTATTCCCTTAGGTACCTTTAAATGTTAGTAAAGGCATCTTTTAGTTTCAAGGGCCATTCTTATTCTCTATCTGACTTCCCACAATTTTCTAAGACTTCTATATTTATGACAGTATGTTTTCACAGCAAAAATCATTATTTTAAGTAGATTCAAGAGTCATAATGAAATAAAAAAAAAAATCGCATAAAGAAACAAAAAAGTCCAAGGCAAAGAAGTAAAATGTTGTCATTCATGTTGTATGTCATGTGGCCCCTTTGAGACCTTGATGAGGATGTGTTATAACTTCTGTATGGCTTTAATAGAGTACTATAATTGTGGCTTTTATGTAATATAATTAGGACTTTAACTTTCTGTTATTACAGTGTGTTACAGCACTGCTGCACACTGAGAGTTTCATAAGCTAACAAGACATTTATTCACTCCTCATTACACTTAATTGAAAGTTTAGTGTATTATAAAGCAGTATATATATGTCAGGATGATGGTAATTACTGCACTTAATGTGTCTTTATACCTTCACTGTGTCTCTCCATACAGAGGGTCTGAACGGCTCATGGAAAGACGGAGGCTTTACTCCATCCAGCTACAACAGCAGTGGATATTGGAGTTGGAGTGCGCCCAGTGACCAGTCCAACCCATCCACGCCGTCCCCACCCCTGTCTGCTGACAGCTTCAAACCCTTTCGGATGCCCAGCCTCAGCGGCCCACCAGATGACAACATCGATGAGCATGATGGGAACAGCTTGCTGTTCGACGAACCCATCCCACGCAAACGCAAGGTGAGCGGCTGTCATCTCACCTTCACTTATGGAGATTTCATCGGGCGTAACTTAGTTAAATGTTACTATAGGAATAATGGATAAAGGGGGATAATATATTTATGACAAGCGGCACACAAATCCGCAGCCATCCTGCAGCACGTTTCTGGCAGGGTTTGTGATCCTTGAAGTGAAATTTAAATGTAATTTAAAGTGAGACAAAGACTTGTATTTGAGTGCTGAATACTAGAGGGCTGATTTGCATATGCATCTGCTCTAAAAACAGCTTTCTACATTTTTCGATATATTCAGTATATTCATTTTAAAATGATTGGCTGATTCAAATGAGACCAATCAGATTTGGGTTATGGGTATCAGGTTATGGGTGTCTGCAAAATCTAGCATCAGTTGAGTTAAAGGGATAGTTCACCCAAAAATGAAAATTGTCATTAATTACTCGCCCTCATGTCGTTCCAAACCCGTAAGACCTTTGGAAAACAATTAAGATATTTTTGATTAAGTCTGAGAGCTCTCTGCATAGACAGAAATACAACTGACACATTCAAGGCCAAGAAAGGTAGTCATAAAGTCATAATATTACGGTTGAACCACTGATTTTATCAATGTCCTTACTAGGGGTTGCACGACTACTGATTTCTACTAGTCGATTTTTTATTTAAAAAATACTCGAGTTACTCGACTACTCGTGGTTCATGCTACTGTAAATGAAAATAATTAAAAAACTATTTTATCAATAAACGCTTATTAATTCATAGCCTTATGCAACAATTACATATATAATTGTCAAAACTATTATGACATTACATATTAACATTTTCATGAAACAGCCAGTATTGGTATTTGTGTCTAACAATTAAAAAAAAATCATATCTGCATTCGGATACAACGTCGTACAGTACTTGATAAGACCGTTATGGCTATCTTTTTTTTTCATAGCTATCACTGAACAAGTATGCAGTGTTAAACTAAAATAATTATTAATTTCTGAAAGAATATTTCATATTGTAGCCTAAGGTTTAAAGCATTGCCTTTTAAATATATACAATAAAACATGTACGATGTATTATTATAGGTGATATTATTTTTGCCAAGCTCTGATTTCTGAGAGATGCACGGAGAGACAACAGCAATGCTGTGTTTGATTTGCGCACTTTTCACTCATAAAGTTTACATTGATTCACTTCACACTCGTGATTTTAAAGGTATTATATTGCTCTGATTGCATGGCTCACCTGTTATGTAGCAAACTCCGGACTGTGCCAGCTTCAGCTGAGTATTCAGGCAGAATTATTCCTTGTCTGTTATTAATTTTTGAAGCCATTATCCATGCCATTCGGAATAAGGTATTCGGCTTCAGGCACACCCCTATTTACATATATAAATTTTACATGCAACATAGATAAGGTCATAGAAAGTAACAGCTACACGCAATATTGTAATCCTAAAATTCACATCATACTTGCAAACTCTTTGTACGCATTATGGTTAATGCATGCTTGAGTAGTCGATTGTTTCCGACAGCGCCGACTAGTGGTTGAAGTAGTCGATCACTTGACTACTCGACTAGTCTATGCAAGCCCTAGTCCTTACTATCTTTCTGGGCTTTACCTATGCAGGGTCAGAAATCTCTTGGATTTCATTAAAAATATCATAATTTGTGTTCTAAAGATGGACAAAGGTCTTACAACTTTGGAATGACATGAGGGTGAGTAATTGATGACAGAATGTTCAACACTGACTTCTAGGCCTTTCAACCCTGGAAATGTATGGCAATTGTACATATATGTATTTTTTAAGGGTGCTAAAGTCAATGTATATGATTCAAGTGATTTGATTAATTCCAATTTATTTACAATATAAGTTATACACTGAATCTTCAGGACTCAAAATATGCATTTATTTAACAGACATGATACAACGACCTTCCAACCCTAATCAAAGAACTGCAGCCACAAACCAGTGCAAAAACCTCTTTGTTCAGGTCATTTTACCTGTTTCAATGCAGTAGAAGAAATATGCAGTTTGAGACCTGAATCACGATTAGATTATTAAATTTTTTTTTGACAGCCATTATAATTTGTATTTTATTCCTGTATGTGACATTAATATTTCCTGAATTTAGAGAAAGATGTGTAAAAGTGATTTATATGTGGTCTTATATTAGCCTTGCAGACAAATTATTTGAGAAGCCGTGGGCACATATTTCTTCACTTTTAATAACATACTATCCTCTCTAGGATGTGGCTCATTTGGGGGTGTCGTTACTAGACATGATGATGCTGTGTAGAGAGGCAATTTACTTGTCTTTAGGAAGATAAGTTACCAATGCAGTAGGCTGCTCACAGGCACCAATCTACTTTATCTTCCAGTTTGTCAGTTGCATCCCAGATTCTGTCAGTCTTCCCTCATTTGTGAGAATGAATAGACCTCCTTTATCTCTGTTATTGTCTCTCCAGCTTAGGATTCCAGGACAACAACAGTGCCAGTGTTTGTCAGTGCCCTGTTTTCATTTTCACTACTATAATGCAGAATATGCATCGTATAGACATATTATACAGAAATAATTAAGCAATTTCATTATGTTAATAAAAAAATAAAAAAATTGGAAAATCTAAATATGTAATCAAAGGAGGGCTGGGTGATATCTCATGATTTAGCGATTTCACGGAACCGGATTTACTGAATAGGTCCACATGATCATATCGTTAGATATAATGCCCAGCCATAAATCAAAGCCCTAACAAAACATACTTTGATGGTACCATGGTTATGAGATGGTGAAACTGCAGTTTTTTTTTTTTTTGTAGCACTGAACTGTTGTTTTCATATATATATATATATATATATATATATATATTTCATATATGTACAATATGTACATAGTCACTCCAAGTTACTTCAAAAAAAGCATGACGGTTCTGTGGTATTAACCACAAAGCCATGGTGTTACCGTTAAAAACTTTCAAAACTGGTAGTTCATTGTATACTGACTATTTACCATATTCATGTACCATAGTACTTACACCCCTTACAAAAATTACTCTGACAGTTGTATGGTACAGTGATGGTAATATGTAAAAGATAAGACAAGTAAACAATCATCAATTAAATATGTGTAAGAAACGAATTAAAAGCAACAGGACAAAAAAAATAAAAAATACAGTACAACGGTTTAATAAGAAGTGCTACGGTACATACAGTACATTGTAGGCTATAAAGTAATCAAATGTATAAAAACACTGCATATTCTTCACTGTGTAAATCAAATATGTATTACTTATTAAAGTTACAAAAGTGATTTAGTCAAGAGCAGTGAGAGATTTTCTCTTTTGTTGTTTGATTGACATGAATGACAGACAGCAGGAATATTAGACTGCTGTCACTTTAAGAGCTGCTTCTTCAGCCATTTGCTTTCACTTAAGACCTCAATTACTGTGTTTATTAGGATACTTGCCAAGATGGGCATTTTGAAACCTACGAGTGTGTGTATTTAACCGATCAAGACCTATAAAGCATGGACAGCGTGCACATATAGTGAAAATTCACTTTTACTGCTCATTGAATTTCAGTGGCTTAAAATCACTTGTTTTTAAACAGAAATGCGTAAAAACACATGCAAACGATACGCTTTTCATTAACAAGTTGCACAGCAACATCACGTATGTAGCCAAAATAGAGACAATAACCCAAAATCTCTACTGTGTCTACCAGTATATCGCATATATATATAATTAATAATGCTGTTGATGAATAAGTGCCGTTCCTTTTAGAATAATTTCTAGGAATTGCTGTGGAACCATTAGCTGCCTCCCAACCCATCAATCAGTCATATCTCAGTGTCTTTCCTGGCAGCGTCTTCTAAAGGGCCCTTCCTAAAAGAAGAAAAATGGCAAAGCTTTCTGCTTTGACCTTCAGCTGCCTTCTAGAGCGTCGACTTCAACATGAGGACACCAGCCAGTTCGAACTATGTTATTAATTAGGAGCTGGTTTATAGCACTGGGAATTGTGGCGCTATTGTCATTCAGGAACATGACGAACCGATTAAGCGGGAAGGAGCTGCTTTGTTTGCCAGACCAACACAATGGCCATCTAGAGAAAATTAAATTAGCATCATATCAATGGTAAACAAATGTACCACATGCCACTGGCATAATAGAATATGTCGAGAGATCGAAAGTATTAAGACTTTCAGCTTCACTTATGTTCACTTGTGCTTTCAACCCGACTGCAGTTTTGACACGGGAGCTGCAGTTCTCAAATGACAATTGTGTAATTTGTGCAGACACACTGCGTAAAAGATGACATGAGCTTTGAAAGATTGTGCTATAGTGTCACTCTCAATGTAGACCAATTACCAGCCTCAGAATAAAGCAAGGGAGACGTCTAAGGTGAGCGTCCTTTTGAGGCTCTGGGCTCTGCTCACACCCCTTGCATCCCCCGTGTCAGGCCTTTGTGAGTGTCTGAATACAGGGGACAAGAGGTCTGCTGATTGATGTGGATTAGTGTACTCACTGCGCACCTGTGTCCCTGACAGAACTCCATGAAGGTGATGTTCAAGTGTCTGTGGAAGAACTGTGGGAAGGTCTTGAGCACAGCTGCCGGGATCCAAAGGCACATTCGAACCATTCACCTGGGGTAAGGCACCTGTGGTATAAAAAAATAAATTCTAAATACTTTTTTTTTTTTTTATTCACTACTTATTCACTAGCAATACAATACATTTTTACCTTATTATTTTATTTTTGCCTTGTACATTAACACTAATACAAACTGTTGATGAGAGGGGTGTTTGTTACAGTACCCTTCACATGTTTGGGTCAGTATCTTTTTCAGCAAAGATGCATTAATTTGATCAAAAGTACCAGTAAAGACATTTATAATATTATTATTTTTTTCTGATGAACTATCAATTCATCAAAGAATTCTGAAAAGCAAAAAAGAATTTGGTTTCCACAAAAATATTTAGTAGCGCAACTGTTGTCAATAGTGTTTCTTGAGCAGCAGATCGGCTTATTAGAATGATTTCTGTAGAATCACGTGACACTGAAATATGGAGTAATGAAGATGAATTTTCTGCTTTGCATCACAGGAATAAATTACATTTGAAAATATAATAGAAACAAGTTACTTTAAATTTTAATAATATTTAACAACATTAGTTTTTACTGTATTTATGATCAAATAAATAAAGACTTTTTTCCTGAAATATTTAAAAAATATTACCAACCCAAAATGTTAAAATGTAGTATATATACTGTACACCAGTATATAAAATTAACTCCATGAAGTGTGTGAAAATAGTGAAAGTATGGCAGTTTTTTTGTCATGTTTAGTGTACTACTTTGTGTATCCACACAGATATTTTTATAGTCATGCTTGCACCCAATAAACCCAATACATCAGCATGTGCAAACAAAAAAAAAAGACTTAAAGATTTCTTTAACATTCACATTTATTACAAAAAAAAAAAAAAAAAAAAAACCTTTTCCAAAGTACATTTTTCATCAGACAGGAACCCATTCACATTTGTATGGTGTTACACCATCTCTTGGCTGACATCCATCACAGTGAACTCTGGATAGCCTATAGTGAGAGATAAGAGACTGAAGCCTGCTCCTGATTCAATGTCAAAACATGAGACTAATTCCAGCAGGATTATCACCACACTCACACTATTACTGCTGGGCACAAAGTAATGACAGACGATTGTGAAGGAAGGTTTATGTTTCTCTCAGCTGATGTCTAATTAAACCGCACAAGTGTCAGTTCTGCTGGAAGATAATGGGAGGATTTCTGAGAAGATCTCATCTTTCAGAAACATGGTTCAGTAGAAGGACATGAGAAACTAACAGTTATGTATTAAGTAACCTATCAAGTATGATATGTCCAATCATGGTATGTGAAGTGTAATGTTGAACAAAATCTTACTATGGTAGTGTCCAAATTGAGTTATGAAATCAGTCTCAGACTATAGCAGGTTTGGCTGTTTATTAAATTGTATTAAATGAATAATTATTCAATGTTGAAAATAGTCAGTTTTCTCAGTATTGTGTTGAAATACAGTGATTTAACTTAACTGTCATATTTTACACTCATAAAAAAAAGTATAGTCCTGTATTGTTACTGTATAGTATAGTGCAGAACTGTAAATAAATTATAATAGTTGTGTGCACTAAATGAAAGCAAATCGGTGTCAGTATTAAAATGTTTCTTTGGTTTGTCTCTCTTCAGGAGGAACTGTGACTCAGAATGCAGTGACGGAGAGGAGGATTTCTACTACACTGAGATCAAGCTGAACACTGACTCTGTGGCGGACGGTTTGAGCAGTCTGTCTCCTGTGTCCCCGTCTGTGCTGTCCCCCCCGCCGGGTTTGGACCAGAGACAGCCGGATGGCACTAACGGAGCAAAGAGCGAGAACAGCACCAACACCCCTCTCAGCCGCTCTGCTCCCAGTGCACTCTACCTAGTGCACACAGACCACGCCTACCAGGTACAGCCCAACCAATCACGATGGGCTATACATTTACATAACATTACATCACTTCAGACTTTGAGTTTCAATCTGATGCTTTCAGAACGCAACTACTAGACAAATACAATACGGATATGACTTAGCATTTCAATGTAATTTCAGAAAGCAAGCTGAACATTTAATATCAGAAAGTCATCTCGATATGAAGGTCAAGCTGTGCATAAAGACACCCTTCAGTCACAATATAAAGCATGAAAAGGTCACACGTGAGGAGAATTATGATAAGATTATGTTCCTATTAATGGGATCACATACAATATCATTCAGAAATTTTTGGTCAGTAGGATTTTTTTATGTTTTTGAAAGAAGTGTCTTTATGCTTACCAAGGCTACATTTATTTAATAAAAATACATTAGAAATAGTAATACTGTGAAATAATATTACATTTTAAAATAATTGTTTTCTATTTTAATACATTTTAAAATATAATTTATTCCTGGGATGTCAAAGCTGAATTTCCAGCATCATTACTCCAGTCTTCAGTGTCACATGATCCTTCAGAAATCATTCTGATTTGCTGCCCAAGAAACATTCCCATAACAGCTGTTTTACTTTTTTGTGGAAGCCATGATCGTTGAGTCTTTGATGAATAGGAAGTTTAAAAAGAACAGCGTTTATTTGAAATGGAAATCTTTTGTAACATTATAAATGTCTTTATTATATTTGAGAAATAAAGCACAAAAACAAAATAATAAAATCTGAAATAAATCACTTGTATAATAATAACCCTGTCAATGTTTGTAAAACCTATACTGAACTGTCACATAGCTTTGAATTGGCCAATAGCAAGGGTGACCAATGAAGGAAAGCCTATTTTTTGAGTACTTTTAGATGCTGTCAAATTGGTTAATACATATATCCATACAGCGCGGTCATAATCAAAGGCCCGTAGAGACTACAGTATATCAGTGTGACTGTCACTTCACAGGCCACAGCCCCTGTCACCATCCCCTCCACCAGCTCCACTGGCTTCACCCCCTCCAGCAGCAGTTTCAGTATCTCCTGGCAGTCCCCACCCGTCACTTTTACTGGCACCTCTGTGAGTACACACACACACACACATATATTCCTTTGCCCATCACACACATTCACACACTGAACCACAGTGTGCCTTGCAATAGACTGTCCCTTTATATACACACACACAGTAGAGTCCTGGCCGATTGTGTTTCATAATCGTCTACTGCTCTACCACAGTTAGGCCTCTCATTTGATGTCAGGTAACTCAAATGTGCAAACAGTAAGTCAACACTGATACATAACCGAATACACACATGATCACAAAACAAGCTGAGCAGACTGAATTTTATGCTCAGTGTCTCTATAAATTGTGCGTTGAGATTTTTATGACAGGAAATGGATGGATGAATGATGTCTTTGGCCCTGTGTGAGGGATGTTAACTCTCTCTCTCTCTCTCTGTCTGACTGACTACAGGCTTCTCCAACTCACAGCCGGACGCAGGGCTTTGGGGAGCAGCGCTCTCAGACCATCGCAGTGCTCTCGTCTCCCCCCAGAGCTGCAGGCTCACTCAGGTACAGTCTTAACTACACTTACTTTCAGTCTTAATTTAAGAGTTTCACATCAGAAGAAATGAGCATAGTAAAGCAATGGCTGTGTAAAATGGTTAGACTTGATCAAAGCTGGAGGTGTGGCTCCTGTGAGGGACATTTTTACACATTTTATGGGTGTCCAGAATCTAGTCGCACATCATAAACTCTTTAAGCAAGTTCTACTCTCTGCTTGGTATGATGCCAGAAGCATGTGGTCTTGTGTTAATAGTAGGGCACTATATGAAATCCGTTTTTTTTTTTAACCAAATTTTTTTTAATTTGTCAGGATTAATTTTTTCCCATTTGAATTATCCAGAATTAAATTTTTTCTGTTTTTATTTTAATAGACTCTGTTTTAATGGTTAAATAAAATTGCATGAATCAAAATTTAAGAATACTTAATTGAAATTACAATATTTAAATGTACCATAATTAACAGCAGTGTATTAAAAGTTTTTTTAAGGCTCTATGAAATGTTCTTTTTTTCTTTCAAATTCGATTTCA
This sequence comes from Carassius auratus, assembly GCF_003368295.1. Classification (NCBI taxonomy): domain Eukaryota; kingdom Metazoa; phylum Chordata; class Actinopteri; order Cypriniformes; family Cyprinidae; genus Carassius; species Carassius auratus. The sequence goes on along the minus strand of NC_039261.1, from coordinate 13,117,378 downwards.
TTTGTACCACATTCTGTTTTCATTTAATTTTCTGGATTCCATTTTAAGTTTTCATTACATTTTAATAATCAGAATTATGAAGAATAGGCAGGATTCATATTTAAATAGTATTTTGGTGTGTTTGGTTTAAGTGTACTACTGACCTACTTTAGATGTTTTTCCATCCAACATTTGGTAAACTCCTGCATTTACAGTAAATTTCATATTTTGACTGGATTCCACGATTCTGTCCACGTTGTCCACATCGTGGAAATCATAATGCCCTATAATATACTGTAGGATCATATTTAGACACTGAAAGGTACCATATTGGTTATCAGATATTAGATAATTTTTGATTGTTATTGTATATTTAATTATGAATGCTTATTTATTTCTATTTTTACATATAGATTTAGAGCTCCAGGCACAATATGATCCAGTATCAACTAATTATTTAATCCAGTTTTAATTCTGGAAGTATCATTTTTTTTGTCTAAAATGTTTACTTTTGTATGTTGAAAATTGTTTTGTGAGACCATTTTTTGTTTTCTGTCATATGCTGTGCAGTAGGAAGTCACGAGGCGAGGGAAAGAAGTGTCGTAAGGTGTACGGCATGGAAAACCGAGACATGTGGTGCACGGCCTGCCGCTGGAAGAAAGCCTGCCAGAGATTTGTTGACTGAAACCGCTGCGACAACTTATACACAAAAACAGGGTGGGCTTCCTTTGCATGCATAGCTTAGTGAAATACGTCCCTTCTCTTTCTTATTGACGACAGCCCCACCTTGTTTCACCTTAAACCCACATGGACTTTGAGGGTCAAACCCTTATGCATTCCCTCCTAAACCAACAGATGCACTCCCAATCTTTGCAGATTTCCAACTCACCCTTTGAGGCGAATTGCTTTACACTGCAAAAAAAAAAAAAAAAAAGACTTGGGATCCATCTTTTTGTTTGTGTTCAGTATACTGCTTAAAAACATTCTTGTCAGTTCCTAAAGGACCAGTCAGGGCAGGACCAGCCTCTGGCCATGCTCTTTTTAAAAGAGAAGAAAGCTCTCTTTCAGACTGTGTAAGTGCTATAAAACCCAACTGGAGAAAGTGTTTCTTTTTCCATGGGCACATTTTCACACTTCTCCTGCCCATTTTACTAAAGGTTAAGGGTTGGACAGCCAGAAAACCCTGTCTTCTCAAGAATGTACTACCACAGGGGTTTGTTTTGGGATGTTGACTGAACCGCTCCCCTGAATGGAAATTCCTCAATGCAAAAAAATAGAAAATAATACAAATAAATATGGGAAGAGAAGGACTTTCAGCTCCCCCTTTCAGTCATGCTGACACAAGCAATTGCACCTACGAAGGACGAATTTTATATTTCTGGTTTTATATTTGCGTTTACCAATAGGACATTTCTTTCAGGGATGCGATCAGTAAAAGCTAAACCAGCAGTTAGATTTAACAGCAAAGAACTCAGTGCTTTTTGTCACAGGAATACCTTCTTGCTACCAAAAAGGTTTTTTTTATGTGCCATTTTTTCTTTTTTTTTGCTTTGTGTGTAACGGACTTCAACAGAATGAAGTACAAATACTGCGATCATTAAAACCCAATGGCACAGACTCGTATCAAAATAAGCGATCGCAAGGACCAGCCATTCAGGCAACCTCTCCTTCCCAACGGACTCCATCTGCAGGAACGAACTGCATTCATATTAGAGCCATATGAGAACCATGGTGGTTTCACGCCACAGTCTGTTGCCTAGAGAGGTTCAACCAACATGCCCAAGTAAAGAAAACTCTGCAAAGTGGTTAATTTTACCTCTGGAAGGTGAGGAGCTCTTTACCTCTCACCTTTTTCCTGACCTCACAGGTTCAAGTAGGAAGTAATAAAAAGCAAATGCCACATCTACCCCAGCACAGGAGCTGGAAGCACTCAGGTGTGGTGGTGTTATTCTTCTGTAGTTGGTACAGTATTGTGTAACACGGCAGAACACTGGTCACAGGAGGATGGACGTCTCTTTATGATGGTCTTCTTTGAAAAGGATGACCAGAAAAATTGTCCCAAGATGTCAACACTTGGTTTGGCTCTTAAGGAATATGGCAGCTCGGTTGGCATTTGTAAACTGGAACTGTTTTGGTGGCTCCGATACAGTCCAATATGATATCGTCTACGTAACATCAACACAAGCTAGTTAACTCATTATAAACCTGCAAACAATGCTTATTGTGATCAACTCATTGTCTGTATCTGTTTTGTTCATCACACTGTTTTCCTTTCAGTTACTGTTTATGTGTATATAGGTAAGGTATATAGTATTAAACCCCACAAACAAAATGTTTTTTATGCCTAGTGTAACACTTGGGTTTTATTGGTAGAATGGCTTTGTTCACACTGCACATAAATCAGATTTGGTTTCAAATCCGATTTCAATTATTCGATCCATTTGTACGTACAATGTAGTCAATATCCTATGTCTCCACATGGATTATTTACATATACTATAACCATCATGCTGACAAGTTATTAAAAGAGACTCATAAACATCTAAAAGGACAGTTATTGGAATCTGATTCCAATTCACACCAAAATGCATTAAAGAAATATGATCTGATTATCACCTGGTATGGATGTGGTTTGGATCTGGTTCATAAACATCAGATATCATGTGGTCTTCTGCAGTTCAGAATACAAAACTTGATATGCCAAAAAATGGCCTTTAATTTAATGTAATTTCACACCAAAAATGGATGTGGTTTGGATCTGTTTTTTTTTCCCCATGTGGTCTTAAAAAATAAATAAAACTCAATAGATTGACCAAAAAAAAAATGCAAATCTGAATTTTTCTGCATATGTGAATAGAGCCAGATACTACACGAACAGAAAACACTTTAAAACTGGTACTGGTTTAGTGTCTAAATAGAAAAAAAGAAAATCCAGAAACGACCATGAGTTCATGACTGTTTCTGCATTTTGATCTATAATTTTCCTTCCTTTTTCTCACTTTCTGTTGACACAATTCAACAAATCTTGCAAGGAAAAGGTCTACAGGGCCTTGCGTCTTTCTGTATGACTGGAGGCAACCTGTTTGTGAAAGCACAGCTATACTGAAGCAACACAAGCACCCATGGGCTCTAGCACTCCAATTCTACTCAAATGCCTATTGAAACTTTTTGTGATCTTGTGCCAGAGATGAAGTTGAGTTTCAATAATTAATAGCTGCATATTTTGGCCCCTCCGCTGGTGTGAGGAACATCTCAGAGGCTGCTGCTTGTCCCTCCATTCCCTTCCTGGTGCTATTTTAGACCAAATGGTCTAAGAGATCTCACAGGCATTTTATGTAAGAGGGCAAGCTGATGTCTACAGCTGTTTACATTCAGTATATATTGGGGAAACTCTTTCCATCACGTTTCTACAAATGAGACTTATAGGAAGTGGGAATATATTTGAAAATGTTACCTAAAAATATGCTCTTGCCTCGGATAAGCTGTTATATGAAGTTAAGATCAGGGTGCATTTGGTTTCTAATGATGTTTCACACACCTGTCACCATGGTGCTTATGTATTGGCTGCAGTTTTGTTAGCTAGGCCATGGCGCATTACTCGTGTTCATTGGGGGTGCTAGTGTTCTTGTGCACAGGCCTTTGTTTTGTTGTACAACATGTAATTTAACACACATATCAAGCTGCAACATGAGTATGGTGTGTTTTCACTATTTACTTTATCGCCAACTTCGTACACAGGTTAAACTGTTTATAAATTTACCTACAATACTTATATAAGCTACCTGGTAAACAGTATTTAGGACTAGTGCTGCTCATGAATACCTACTTGGGTCCATGTCTCATAATAATGCAGTACAAAGCTTTTATTGCTCAGATCCAGAAGGATGCTGAGGTGTTAGCTGTCTTTAGCCTAAGTAGTCTTCTCTGGTTCTGTGTAAACATACCATATAGGTAATTAAAAACAATAACTAATAATGCTATTATATTACTCAAAATGTGTAACTGTTTTGATCAATATTCTAAGCTACTTTTAACACACTGGTGTGCAGATCCTAGGGAACAGATTAAGATACTTCCCGTTCTTAACTTTCACCAGGTCCAGAGTTTAACACGCTAGTTTAGCTGCTTTAAAAGATGCAGAAAAGTCTCGCCATCTCTTTTCCCATGCATCGATGTAGTGCGATGTTAATCGAATACCCATATGTCTTTGGTTGGTATTAGTGTTGGATCTGTGCAGATGTTTTGAGTGGGTGTGCTTATCCCATGTCAGACTGACCCAATCTGACTGTCTTTGCATAGACTGAATCGTTTGTGTAACTCCAAACCGCCACTCAGCTATAGCCGGATGGCAGATGGGCCACTAAGTAGTCTACTTACATAACTTGTGTGTTTGTGTCGAGCCACAAACAAGGAGTAGAGACCGCTGATGGGACTGAGTCTGCAAAAAAAAAAAAAAAGAGGCTGTAGTCGAGAGGAACATTCCAGACTGCACATTTAAATCTTTTTGTTATGAAACAGCATCATCAGGATGGAACTTACTCTCTTTTAGAGGGCTTATAATCTCTGCCATCATTGGACAATATTGGCATCCTGCAATGCATGCTACCAATAAATAGCTGCTGGGTTTCCATGGTTTATGATAAGGTCATGTCTATCCTGCATGGAGAGGGGCCCTGAGAGGTTTCGTTTTTGTTTTCCGTGGAGGGGGCCAGTCCCTCTGACCACTTTCAGGAATGTATTTGTATGAGAATATATAGGAGTCTGACTGTGCCTTGGTGAGGTCTGAGATTGTGCATGGAGATGCACAGAAAAGCAAAGGAATGTTTCTGGTGTCGGCTGGTCTGAGTTCATCAATTTGTCTGGATTTTAAAGTGTGGGAGTGGAGGCCCTTTTTCTAGTGATTTGAGAACTAGCTCTTGCTTTTTTCTGCTCAAAGAGTCTTTTGATGAATTTGAAGCTTGAGGGGTGGGGGGGGGGGTGTCTTTTCCCGGTTGTGCTTTGTAAATGATTTTTAGCTACAATATCGTAGTTGTTTTTGTCTCGTTGTTTTCATCTCCCATTTTGAAAACGCAGCAGGAAATGTTTAATCAACATTTCAGACAGGGTTTAGTTAAATACGGCTGTGTTTTAAAAACTGGGGTGCGTTTTTCTTATAAGATGCTTAAACAGTGAGATCATCCATTATTGTCAGAGACTAAAACTCCAGCCTATCAGATAGGACCATGCACAGAAGATCTTAGCGTTATGAATCGCAAGCCTGGTTTGATCCAGATACCGATTTATGTTTCCATCATGTCTCTCAAGAAGGGCTGCATGATGTGGAGGAAAAGATTTCTGTCATTACAAGATGATGTTAGCTGCATATTGATTTAACAAATGCACATCATAAACAACTCAAACTCCGAGTAGATACAGAGATGTTTATGTGGAGCAGCGTTTACTGTGACACTGACAACCCCAGATTATGAGCTGCTCATGTGTAAACGAACACAGTGCTGCACTTCTGTCTGAAACACGCTTTGTATATATTTATTAAATGAAATCGCAGCCTTTGTGATTTGATTATTGCATTAAGCCATTTCATGATTTGGGTTTTAATTTTGATTAATCATGCAGCCCTATCTCAAAAGATCTCAGAGAATAAGCAGGACATAATGTTAACATGTTTGTCTCAAGCCTTTTTGTTGTGAGAAAAAAAAAAACATATCCCATCCAAAAATCATAAACAAGTCGCTTTACATCTTGAAAATAAGATGCCAAAAGACCCCATGGGAATGTAGGCTCAGTTCTCTGAATGGATTATCTCACTGCTGACCTTCGTCAATCAAGAACCATGCTAACCTCAAGAACTCAAAGACTGTCGCACTGGATTTTTACACTTTTTCAAGTATTTGCTGATCTAACTGTATTTTTTAATACTGCATGTGCATGCCGAAGAAATCATACAAAAAATATGATCTGAATTTATGAATGTTGTTTGTGATGTTTTATCTGTAAAAACAGGCACAGGGCAGGCAGGCTGCTGTTACTATAGGAATGACATGCAAAATCCACTTCCTCTGAAAATGTACTCATTTTCATTATGTGATTTCAGTGTCTTTTCATAGTCGCTCATTTACATGCTACGTTCTGAAACAAAGGGCACATTTTTAAAAGGGACCGTTCAACCCCCCAAAAAATAATATGGATAACAGGGCCTTAAATGATAAGAACCACTGCTATAAGCTGTTTTGTTTGGAAAACATCTCTTATTGTGTACCAAGTAAAAAGAAAGTCATATGGGGGGTCATATTGCTGCCATAAAAACAAACAGATGCTGATGATAAAAGAACCAGCTTCTGATCATCGTAGCACAGGCGATAATAACAAATGCCTGATGGATACTATAAATAAGCACTTCGAAATTATCTAAAGGAGAGGACCAGTTCATCTCAAGGACCAATTTGGTCAGCCCAAACTGTGCTTTTTTATTTTTGGTTCACACATTTCTGTCCCATTGTCTGTTCTTTTGACATTCCTGATTTTACAAGTATTGTTTGATGTTAAGAACGGGCATCTGATGCCTTGTGCACTTGATGGAAGTATACTGTGTAAAGAGAAAAAAAAGAGGAAAACTCAGGATGTCTTCATCTTTCATGCTGCTGCTAGCAGAAAAAAATGCAGCAGTTGTAAAGCCATAAAGGAAAAGAGGTGTGTTTGGGTGACCCATGCCATTTACCAAAATTATTATTTTGACCAGTAAGCAATGTCTAGACTGTATTCAATAACTGTGTTTTATCCATCATTGCACACTGACTATATGTATACTGAAGATGTTCATTGAAGAAGGTACTTGATATCTCTATGCCAATGTGAAGGATAAAGTTATTGATGGGGGACAGATTTTATTGTAGATGCAATAGCTATGAATGTAGCTATGAATAAATGGATGGTATATTTATATGCTTATAAAAGATAATATAGTTTTCCTGAAGAAGGACACCCTTGAATTTGGCAGGTTAAAAAGAAGAAAGAAAACCATATTATGCATATAACTTTGTGACATTAGCACTAACGAACTGAGGATTAGGCCTACAGTCGCATTTGTTACCAAGGTTCAAATTCAAGAAACCCAAAGATTATTCCTGAAATTAGACGTAATACATCACAGCAAATAGCAAATACTCTGTGCAAATGTCACTTAAAATTAACGTAAAATGACAAATGTGAAACTTTGGTGAATTTTTGCGGGCAAAGTAATGTTAGGCAGTTATCAGTAGTGCCATTATCTCAGAGGTCACTTCCAAACCAAGCAGCTTTATATTGGTAAACACATGAAATTTCTGTGTTAACGGGTCAACAAACTAGAATCTGATGTAAAATTCGCGAGGGAACATTTTTCACCTGACGAATCCCCCGCACTATATTCCTAAATGCTTGGATTGCTAGTGACATGGCTGCATTTTGCCTCCAGAAATTCATCTACAAAGCTCGAAGTGACTGCACATTTAAGGGTCGTTCACACAGAAAAGAAAAGGCCCAACGAAATGTAAAAGAACAGAGTTTTGAAACGCTGCGTAACGGGCAAATCAAAAGTAGCGCACATAAAGATTGAAAATTCCATTTCTTCCCTATTCCTCCGCCGCTTCCCGCGCGGTTTCAAATGCAGAACTGCGTTCGCTGTGAACATCCCCTTATTAAAACTCGAAAGTGTTGTTTATCCGCCTCTATATGCGATGTAGATGTCGCCTGACACACAAGGACCTGTATTTGAGGTTATGAGATAAATGAGCGACCTTTCTCAACATGAATAACATTAATTACATTCATCCCGGGTTTAACACAGACGTCGCGTGCCAGCTCAAGCCGAGTGCGTCGGAGTGACGTTTCCCGCCGTTCGTCCTCAGGCTCACGTGCATAATCCCAGCGGGGCTTTGACCTCACGGGCTTCCTCGAGCTTTTCATCCATGTGAACCCATCATAATGCATTTCAGAAAGATGCGAGGTGCAGGATTAAGAGGTTCAGAGGGTTTTCTTGATGACGGCGAGTGCTGCTGAAGGCTGTAACAATTAACTTAATGGAATGAAAACAAATGTAGCCCTGTTGTTTAACGGTGTCACGTATCAGCAGAGAAGAGGGCCTTAATTAGAGGATATTTTTAAGGCTTCGTGCCACTATATTTTGTCATTGTTAGTGTCTAGTCTGTGTTCACTCGGATACAATTATGCAATTTTATGCTATAGTGCACAGGTTTACACGGCAACACCTGACAAATATAACTCATAACAGACGGAAATAAATTATTTTTTACATCGCTCGCATTTACTCGCACTAGTCTGGATAGAGGGAGCTGATGGTATTTCATTATCTGGACTTGATATAAAATATCGCAATACATTAACTGAAAGCACTTGCTTTATGTACAATGTCTTATACTGTTTATCTAATTGCACCGTTTTGTTCCTCCTCGTCTCCCCAACGTTCAATAGATTTTAATCTCCTTTCTCCTGAGGGAGAAAACACTTGGTGACTGTTATTATTATCTATCTATCTCACTTGCTGGCTGTACTAGTTTTTACTCTGAGCTGTGTGTAAATAGAAACTGCCAATGTAATTGTGCTACGGTGACAATGTTGTGGTGCTCGTCAGTGCCGCTGTTGTTGTTTTCTTTGGTGTAAAGACCTTTCAAATGTGCCCGTGTTCATACGAGCTTCTGGTTAATGGTCATGGAAAAATAAAGACGATTTTTTCGGCAGCTGTTTACTATACAGTGTCTACTGGTGTGTATTTATTAATTTAATTATAACATGGGGTAATGTGCTTATTTCAGAAACTGGGCTTGATTATAATAGGTTGCAGACTGAATTGTTAAGAGCTAATTAGCAGCCTTGGGTCATACTGTGTTTAGTAACACAGAAAAGAAAAGCAGACAAGGCTTTCAAGTGTTTGCAGACCCTATGGTAGACTTTTTTTCTCTCTTAAGTGAAAGACTAATTAAAATATCCTTTAGGATATTATGTATGAATATAACTGTGGACATAGCGTATGGGAAACGGTTTGCGCGAAACAATAATAGATCTCTTAGTTATTATTTGTCCATACGTTTATTAAAAATGTAACCCCCACATACTGTAAAACATAATACATTGACACGTCCTGCTTATGACCATAACTGAATATATTCCTGAGGACTGTGGGCCAGAAATTGGCTTGAAAATAACTAACATACTGTTTCTAAAGCCAATTTTTCTTTTTTTTTTCTTTTTACAATGCCACCATTAAACAGTTATGTTGACATATAAAGTTATCTTGAGAAAGTAAATATTAGGGTGCCATCTAGTGTCCTGTAGCGGTTATACAGTTGTATTGACTTCCTGCAAAATTTCAAATAACGACTGATGGACAAAGACAGGTTGTATTGCGTTTTATTAGGCATCAGACATACAAAGGAACAAATGTTCGTATTTTTTGCTCAAAGTAGTTTCAGTCTTTCAGGATGCTAATTATAAAGGAACATGACAGCAGATTCGACTACTACACTAGTAACCCAGGACAAAAGCCCACTAGAGACATTCAGTATAAAGTAACATTCATATTCAAAAAATGATGCAAGGAAAGAAGAAACAACACCTTAGCTACAGTATGACTGGAGTGAGGCAGAACAGGGATAAACCGAAACATTTTTGGTCCCACTAGAGATTTCCACCCTCCATTTAGTATGTCACAACACAAAACACATAAAACTTTGTTTTAAACAGATACCTCCTAACAATATTCCATATTAGTATTATTTTATTTTAGATGTCAACACTAGATCTAGAGCAACTGATCAGACATGCTGAACTTAAACATCTGAAAATGTCTTTATACTGAATTTTTTTATTTATTTTTTTGCAGCAAGCATAAAACATTTGCTTATCTCTGTATATCAAAGCAAAACACAAAAAAAAAAGGAAAAGCACACTCAATTTATGAAGCAATAATGAAATATTACCATATGAGAACAGATCTAACAGTTAAGTACCATTGCCCCTGCGCTCCAAAGCCTTTAGCAACCTCTACCCTATCAGAAATTTTATTAGATTTTATCTACGTTTTTTTTTTTTTACATTGTCAATAAAAATATTATTTTTTACTTGTGCAGTCTTGAAGATGCCACAACAGCAGGTACTACAGTGCAAGCGGCTCCATGAACCAGACAAACAATACTAGAATTAGTGCTTAGAGTTGCACTGGATCTAAGGCTAACTGTTTAACATTGACACTTTTTGCTTTTTGTGCTGTGTTAGAGTTTAAAACAACAGGAAAGAAGTGTCATGTAGTCTAGAAGACTAAGACAGCTGTCCCTCTCATAGTTTGTCCTGTTTTATAGGTGTACAATAAAATGCAGCAGTGGTCGAATTACAAAGCCATCAGAAACACCTTTAAAGTGAGATTAAACCTCCCCAGTTTTAGCAACAGAAGGCACTGGGATCTCAGTGGTGTGACTATACTAACGCTACAAAATAAAGAGAAATTAAGTTACAAAGCACATACACTCAAATCTGCTCATTATATGACACAAACTCTCTAAAGCTAAATCAAGAATCCAAAATAGAGAAAAAGAGTAATAGTGTAACATCACTACTGTTTGATCATATTTGATATTAATGCTAATAATCCACTCGATATACTTTAAATGCAAAAAATCTTTTAGTTTAACGTATACACTTAGAGACAGAACTCATTTTCTGAGTTTTTGGCATTTGTTTTAAAAATGGCAAAAGGAACTAAATACACAGAGAATTTTGGTTAATTTGGCTGGCAATTTTAAGTAGCGGGATGTGTTACAGAGAATGTACACAAACAAAAAAAGTCAAATTCAATTACATTTAAATGATATATAAAGACTTTGGGATATTTTCTGTAAAAAGAAACATTTAGGGACTTCTAAAGGACAGCCGGGACCTCTCATGTAGGCCAGCCTGAAGTTAGGGGTCAGAGGATATCATGCTCTGACAGTGCATGAGCAAACATGCATCTCACATTCTGACACATCTGTTCCAGTGTAGGACTACCACGTCCCGTCTGGAAATGACCCAGACTCCAGTGGAAAACTAGCCACAGAACAAAGCACACTGTGACTATGAAGAAGTGCTGCTGTGGAGTAGAAGAAGAGGGATAGGAGGTCATGAGGAGAAAGAATGGGAGCGTTAGAAGGAGGATCCTCAGTGTGGTTTTTGATCTGGAGGACAAGTTCCCTCGGGGTGTTCAGCCACTGGCTCTCCATCAGGTGTGGATTCTGAAACCTCTTCAGCATCGCCTGTCGATGGCGTCGGGCTTATCTTGGTCTGTAAAGTCAGAGACGAGGTTGGAGTTTTTATTTACCTCACAAGCAGTGTTGATATAATCAGTGTCGCTTTACCTTTAAGGTTTCCACTTTCTCCTCAAATGACTTGAAAGTGGGCGTGTTTCTGCAAGAGACATGATAACGATGTAAAACAGACTGAATCTTCACACCTCACAATCCATATGGTGCTAAAAAGGGTGTCGGTATATCAAATGATTTGCTAATTCATCTGCTATAGCTGTGCTCCAAAACCTAGCAAGCTAGCAAATGTTAATTTATAAATATTTATATTTAATCATTTAGCAGATGCTTTCATCCAAAGTGACTTACAAATATATTTTAATCATTACTAAAGCTAGAAATATTTGTCAAATGAATGTTTTACTTTCATGGAAATGCTTGTTTGAATAGTTAGCTTAGCAACATGCTAAACACAAGACTATTACAATGAACTGTAGACATTGATGAATCTCTTATTGAATAAATCAACAATCAACAATGAACTATTCCTTTAAATACTGGTGCAAGATGTATTTATTTTAAAATATGAGAAAAAAAAAGAACAAGGAGTCAAAAGAGAGACAAAAAACTTGCATCAGTCAACTGACCAATCGAAATCAAGTATTCCTGAAAAATATAGAGGCTTATGTGGGTCTATCAGAACTAATTCTTACCTCATCACCGGCATGCTAGCCGAATGCTGTATGGAGCGTATACTATCCGTCAGCAGTAAAGAGGAGCAGACAGGAGTTAGCCAAAGCCGTGAGTATCAGACGAATTATAAGAGGGGAAATAAAGCCATGCACCTACACACATCTATGAGTTCATAATAAGCATGAAATAACACCTCAGCTCTTCATGCAGTGTGAAACGGAGTAAGAGTATAAGGCTTTAATCCATCAGGGGTTTAAGACTTTATTACCGGTATCACTGACACGGATTCACAACACAGCTGGGACGCCCAATTCGGATGAATAGGGTGTGTGAGAGAATTAGCAGGGAATAAACAGGGTTTAAGCACGTCTGTATCACTGTCAGAGGGGATGATATGTTCAGCAGAGCGACAGCCAGAAGATCGATAGTTTTGTGTGGGACACAAGCACACATACTATCTATGAGGAATGCTGAGAAATGATGAGAAATGATACTGCTTTTTAGACAGAAAGCAGGAGGAAAATCAGAAAACCTAGCATAAGACTGATGGGAAATTATCTTATTAACTCAAAATGACAAAATCATTTGCACAATGCTTTTAAGTTACAGGTATATTTCACCCAAAAGTTGTCATCATTTACGTCAATATGATCCAATGTCATTTTGGACTCCACTGACTTTTATTGTATGGACAAAAAATTCAATGGAAAACAAGTTTGGAGTAAATGATGACAGTTGTTTTTTTTCAGGTGAGCTATTTATCTTTTAAAAAAATCTAAAACTCTGAATTGCAAATACCCATTCAACTTGTACATTCACGCACTAAAGCAGAGGTTTAAGAAAGAAAGGTTTGCATGCTTTGAAAAAAAAAAAAAAAATGGGAGAACTGCACTACCTCTAAGTACATGCCACACTATAAAACCATTCATCACACTACTGAGAGGTGTAGCAGCCAAAATAACCAGCTTTTGTTTGAAGCCACTGTAAACAGTCTTACCCAAAAGAATTGGAAAATGACTGTAATCTGTAAATGGCAGAGGTGTCATTAGCGAAAACAGTTAACTGCTGTTGCCAGCGTTGCAGCAAGAGTGTCGTAAGATGGTGAAATTGAGCAAATGTCAGTTGCTTAGACTTCAGAGTATGATGTGGGTGTCTGTGGTTAATGGTTTTATTCTATCTCAAATTTGGTAATTCCATTGTGCGTGGGTGTACAATTCAGTCCTTTGCCATTTTGTCCAGTAGTGTTATGCTAAAGGCACACGTATGTGTAAGTGGTGATCACACAAGGCTACATTCACACAGTCTGTTTGGGATCAACGAATCTATTTGACTCTCAAAATGTCCTGTGTATCAGCGTCAAATAATCAACATAGTGATAGAATAATGGCAAATATCAAAATGTTCAGTTGTGTCTTTAAATTCAATGTTTATTCACCCTAATGTTGTTCCAAAACAGTAAGATCCTCATCTTTGGAACACAAATGAAGATATTTTTAATAAAGCCTCAGACATAAGTTATTTTTTTTTTTTTTTTGAGAACGGAATTAGAGAGTTTTGAAGATAGCTAAGGTCTAGGACTCAAATTCTTGAAGACTGCTAAAGGGCTGGGATTGAGTTGGGCAGGTCATTCCACCAGAAGGGAACAGTTCATTTAAGTTTAAGTCCATAAAAGTGATTTAGTGCTTCTTTGTGATGGCACAATCAAGCAACATTCACTTGCAGAACGCAAGCTTCCAGAGGGCACACAAGTCTGAAGTAATGAATTTAGGTAAATGGGTAGCAGAGCCAGTGGTGGTTCTGTAGGCAAACATTAACACCTTAATTTTATGCAAGCATCTATCGGTTTTCAGTGCAAATTGATAAACAGAGGTGTGACGTGCATTCTTTTTGGCTCATTAAAATTCTGCAATCTGGTTTACATGATTAGAAATGTTATGAGCAACAATTACAGCTGCTGCTTGAGTTGACTGTGATGTTAAACTGTGTTTTATTCATGTATTTCATTATGTCATTACCTCTGCTTGGCACAGCCACCCTGGTAAAATAGATTTTAAGTCTATTAAGTTTCTATTTTCCTGGTAATATAAAGGTTGGACAAATCTGCCTCTGTGTGAATGTAGCCAGAGTGGTTTGGAACCGAGAGCATTAATAGGTATTAGTAAGTATTCACTTATTCAGGTGTTACTAGGTCAAAAGGGTACAAAGGATAGTTTGATCAAAGGATGAGAATTTGGACAAGGGTTCAATTTCCCATCTCACCTCACGTCCTCTAGCTTTCTAGTAATGGCTGAGCCCACGCTGGAGAACGCCGTCGTCGCCTTCTGACCCACTTGGGACAGGGTCTCTGAGGTCTTCTTATACCTGTCAGCACAGACGGGGGACAGATGTGTACAGAAAATGAATACAACATAACCGTAAAACACAAGATCATGTTATTCTAACAGCTGGAGTGAGCTAGTTAAATCAAGCACATTCACAACTGCATGTCTTTAATGCAATTCAGCCAAATGGCAAGTGTGAATTGCACAGCAGAAGCATTGACAGATGGAGCCGCTCCTCCGCAGCAGTACGAGAGGCAGCGGGCGGCACGCAGCTGCCCGAGGCGAGTGAGGGCACGTACGCAGTAGAGGTGGTGACTTCATGCCAGCCTTTGCTCAAGTTCTGTTTGAACTCGTTGAGTGGAGTGATGCCCAATTTCCGCTTGATGTCTGCCACCTGCTTCTCTTTGGCCGCCAGCACCTGAGAAAGAGTCTGGATCTCATCTTCCACCTGTAAGGAAACAGGATAGAAGAATTCACCTGACACGGAAAAAATAGCTGAGTGTGGTGACACTCATTAAGAAAAACAAAATCCAGTGGACTGATGGGTTTATCCATGAGCTCCAGTCAGAAGATACGGCATATGTTGAAAGAGTAAAGAAAAAGGCACTGCAAAATGAGTTCAGCCTTGAGAATAAACCATATTTGCTTCCAAGACAATCTCATCCATTGAATGAAGCATTTTTGGCTGGAATCTGAAATATAACAAGACTGAAATATGCAGACCTTTGCTAGCTCACTGTGAAGCTCTGCTTGCTCTTCCTCAGTTAGGGCTGTGAAGGGCGAACTGGGCACTGCATTCACTGCATCTTCGCCTACTTCTGGGATGAAGTCTGGACTCTTGGGCCCTACATTAAAAGAACACACACAAGCTTGGGGTGAAAAACATTTTAAGTTGATTTAGAAAGCCAATAAAATAGCTAGTCTAAGAAAAGGTTGCAGGCTTGAACCAAGTGTACCACACTTCCTGAAAGTTAAACCCAAAACATTGTGATTGCCCCCTGGTGGCTGGCTGCAGTATATGTCATATTACCCACCCTCTCCATGAGTAGAAGTCTCACATTATGGGAAATAAAATCACACGGAGAGAGATACAATTACAATTAAGAGACAAAAGTTTTATTTACCAGAAACTCAAATAACGTTGGATGAAAAAGTTAGAATAACAAGTAAAAAGTTGTATAAAAGCAACAAATTCGCATTCATTTTTTTAATTCTGAGACAGAAATTTACTTTTTTCTAGTGATGCCTTTTAGAAGTTCTGTAAACAATATACATGTGATATATTTGTGATATACATTTTAGCATCAAGTTTATATTTAGTTGAACTGTTATTCTGAATGTAAGTGCTATTAGCTCAGTGGTGAGAATGACTGGTTCAGATTTAGAAATCATGTAGAGTCAGACGTCAGGCCAGAAGGGAAAAGGAGAAACATGAAGGAAGATGAGGAGGTCAGAAAGAAGTCATGTGTCAAAGAGCTTTAAAACTTTATAAGGTGCGTGTCACATGATGGACACCCACCCAAGGGCTCACGCAAGTCTGGAAGATGTACTTTGATGCCTCCACTGACAGACAATAGTAGGATATACAACATAAATAATAAAACTCCTGGATGTCACCATTATGTGGGCTGATGACTAGAAGGAAAGGCCAAAAATTCAGCACTGTCAATCAAACTGACAACAGTATGACAGCCCTGGATGAACAGCTCTGCACTGCACTGTATATTATAATGCAATGCTATCAGCTGACGTGCTTGTTCTTATTCAGTACAATCAGGATTTTAGTGCATCCCATGTTTATTGGATTAACAGAATAACCTGATAAGACCATTCACTTTGTTAAAAAAGCCTTTTCTGTGGTAGCTGGGAAAAATAACTCCTGCCCATGTCAATTTTATGGACCTAATTTTATGCCTACATTCAGTAGAGGTCAAATATGAGGTTCAGGTCTTAACTTGCAGCTGGGAGTTTCAATACATGTTACAGGAAGAAACAAAAGTTGCATTACATGAGAAGGGTGTGCAACTCATTTGTAAGCAGCTTGCTTGGTATTTCTGGAAAAACTGGTAGGTTTGCCTCCCACTTTAACTTACTATAAAGGTAATTAGGAACAGAAGAGAGTCTCATTTATAGCTTGTTTGACAACAAATTCCTAACAAAATATTTTTAGTGTGTTTGGCTTCTCTTGACAAACCTTTTGCCTCTTAAAATTAGTATAATTGCACATGTAACCATATACATTTCTAATATGTTCAAGTTTAGTACAGATGATACAAGTTCTGCTTTGGTAAACGCGTGAATGCTCTGAAATTGGACGCAGTTTCAATCAAATTAAAGTGATTTCCTACCTTCTATGTTCTCTTTCACAATGTTTAGTTTGATGCAACATTTTCTGCCTATCAAAACTACATCTGCTGACTGTGACAGGACTACAGGTTACACATGAGGGGACACTGACAGTGTGTCATGTACATTCTTAATGGGAAACGAATATTGAAAGTGTCCATTTAAAACAGTTGCGTGGTTAACAGGAAGATCCTTATGACATCACTTGTATGGAAATTATGACTACAACCAGTGCCTGAAGTAGTGAGAAGCAATGCATAACATATTTTTACTGTAAAATCATGCTTCATCTTTAGTTATTTAAACCGGTTCAATACACACATTTTTCTACTGTGGGTAAAAAAAATGTGGCTCATTCCTCCAATATGTGTCTTTGTAAAATCTAGAGGCAGTGCACAAAGTCATCTGACACTGGTATATTATTAAGTTGGCTTGAAAAAGCCAACTTACTGATCTACTATTTAATCTTATTAAGTTGGCTTGAAAAAGCCAACTTACTGATCTACTATTTAATCTTATTATTATTATTAAGTTGGCTTGAAAAAGCCAACTTACTGATCTACTATTTAATCTTATTATTATTATTAGTGGTGCTTGCCGGAGGCAAAGCATCACTATTATTATCTCACATACTTATTATTCTTCTTCTTCTAGATCCGTACAAATTTCGGCGCGTAACTAGTCCCGCAGTTTTTGTCACACACCAACGAAACAGGCGTCAAATCGTGCGGCCTAATCGGGAATGGTGTGCTATGACTTTTATAAGCGATCGGGCGTACGATGTTCGTACACCGGGCGAAAAAACGGGCGAAAAATCGCATAGACAATGCATTGCGGCCAACTTTGACGGATCGTAGCTCCGAGAGAGAATTTCGCAGAAACACGTGAATCTCCACATTTGGAGAGGCTATCAGGCTGTGCGAGAACATACCCCGCAGTGGGGTATAAGTTGTACCCCTGGGGCGCAAGAGCCCCCCAAAATTGGCCCTAATACAAAGTATAGGGAGGACTTTTCCTGCTATGGGACATTACATAGGGATTTTGTATTGAACATAACTTGGCATCACAGTGTCATAGAGACAAGGGGGTGGGCTCATTTGAATCAGGCAACCAATCAGTCTCTCAGGATCACTGTGAATCTATCAAGCCACGCCCTAGCAACCATATAGAGCACCATAGCAACAAGCCCCATAGACTTCCATTGAAAAAGATCAAATGAATAACTTTGGATAGAAGTGTCATAGAAACATGAGGGTGGGCTCGTTTGACTTGGGCAGCAAACGGCCAATCATGTATCTCCTTCAAGACAACCTAGCCACGCCCTAGCAACCATTAAGAGCTACCTAGCAACCCAAAGTATAGAGAGATATCTTAACATCTGAAAGACATAGAAGCATGGGGGTTGGTTTATATTAGCAAGCGACCATTGGAGTATCATCATTGGCAGCTGCCAGGCCACTCCCTAGCAACCAAACACAGTACCCTAGCAACCGTTTTGCAAGATCTATATCTCTGCATCAGATCATCGTAGAGGCATGGGGGTTGGTTTATATTGGCGAGCAGCCTTTGGAGTATCACCATTGGCAGCTGCCAAGCCACTCCATAGCAACCAAATGGAGTACCCTAGCAACCGTTTTGCATGACCTATATCTCTGCATCAGAACATCGTACAGACATGGCGGTTGGATTTTTTGCCTCGTGCTAGCAAACTGGACTTCCGACATGCTAGTCATGCTAGCAGTGTTTAGCTACATGCTAATAGTGATTAGCTAAGTGCTCAAATGGGCTAAGAACTCTATAATAACTACATAGTGACCATCTGTGACAACTACCAACCACCTAGTAACATCATAACAACCACCCTGGTTACCATAGCAACTGCCTAGCAACCACTCCGGGTACCCTAGCAACCACATAGCAACACCCTAGCAACCGCCCCAATTACCCTAGCAACCACCCTGGGTACCCTAGCAACGGCCCTAGCAACCATCATGGGGACCCTAGCAACCGCCCTAGCAACCACCCCGGGTACCCTAGCAACCACATAGCAACACCCTAGCAACCGCCCCAATTACCCTAGCAACCACCCTGGGTACCCTAGCAACGGCCCTAGCAACCATCATGGGGACCATAGCAACCGCCCTAGCAACCACCCCGGGTACCCTAGCAACCACATAGCAACACCCTAGCAACCGCCTCGATTACCCTAGCAACCACCCTGAGTACCCTAGCAACGGCCCTAGCAACCATCATGGGGACCCTAGCAACCGCCCTAGCAACCACCCCGGGTACCCTAGCAACCACATAGCAACACCCTAGCAACCGCCCCGATTACCTTAGCAACCACCCTGGGTACCCTAGCAACCATCATGGGGACCCTAGCAACCGCCCTAGCAACCACCCCGGGTACCCTAGCAACCACATAGCAACACCCTGGCAACCATCCTGATTACCCTAGCAACCACCCTGGGTACCTTAGCAACGGCCCTAGCAACCATCATGGGGACCCTAGCAACCGCCCTAGCAACCACCCCATGTACCCTCGCAACCTCATTGCAACACCCTAGCAACAGAGGGGCGAGTTTTGCCACTGCAAGCACCACTCACATTTTCTTCAGGAAATGTACCTTCTAGTTATGTTGGCTTGGCAACAAGCCAACATACTGTTCTGCTATTTAAACTTCTTCTTTTTCTTATTATTATTTTTCTGACACAGAAATTCTAAACGCTACTCCTCCTAGGGCTTTAAAGCCACAAGCCCCAAACTCGGCAGACACCTGCGGGATAGAGCGGTGCAGGTTGCTATATCTTTTCAGACTGATCAGACTTAAAGTTTTTTTTTAATTAATTTTTAAATGTAAAAAGTCATTACCCATAGACTTCCATTGTCTGAGAAAAATCGCGCCCCTACTGGTTGCAATACCCGGAGTTTTGTTTACTTTCACTTTTACATTGGTTAAAAATACAAGTAAATAATACAATTTCCCTCAAACTGACAAGCTAAACCAACATATCTGATTATTACAGGGGTCAGGGCTCATTAATAATTTATTTCTGGGCAGAGACCAGTCAGACGAGAGAAGAATCACGGCCGGTCAGCTGCTGGAGGCATTGTCTCTTACGGAGCTCACAACGAGCGAATTTATTCTTATTTAAGACCTTTTAAAACGGCGATTGCACGCAATCCACACGTTAGAGCACACCAAGAGCTAAATTCAGATGTTTCTGAACTGTTTAAAGTAATAACATGATATATTCGCGGCAGCCAAATGTCCGCGAGCTCGCGATTTCTCTGAACACTTGAAGTCCACATGACAGCCGCGTTTCGGGGCGAGATCGGACAAATAAATAGGCTACACATTTCATTCACACTGACAAGCTAAACCAACATATGTTATTATTACCGGGTCAGATCTCATTTATAAATTATGTCTCTGGCCAAAGAACAGAGAGAAAGACAAGAGAGAAATGAGCGCTTCCAAAAATAATATCACAGCGAATTTCACTAATGTGAACACAACAAGAGCAGAATTCAGGTGTTTTTGAACTGTTTATGTGTGCAAAATGAAATGTAATTTGACAGAGTGATACAGCTTATGAATACTGGAAGGAAAAAAAGTCACGACAGCCTTTTAACTCTGGAGTCAATTAACGCATATACACGTTTTGAGTCATTTTCTCCTGATAACCCCGAAATTTACTTAAATTACACTTTCAGTTTTAATCATACAGATAAGAGCAATACATCAATCGAATCTGTAAAGGGTCTACTTTTTTTTGGATACAAACATAATAAAAACAAAACTTTGTGCACTTATAAAATAAAGATAACAAACAAAGTGCAGCCTTGGTCTGCGCTGATCTTCATTTACAAACACGTCATTAAAATGAACTGTAACTCCATGAATACTCAACGAAGAGACATGAGAGATATATCTATAGAAAGCTTGACATGTCTACTTTTAAACCAAACAAGTGCTGCCGAACAAATATTCTGTGATAAAGTAATCCATATCAAAACAACGCGATGTCCTTTTTTCACGTCTAATGTGTATGGAAGGCCAAGAGGGTCAAATACACGTGAATTTTAACGTGTCTCTGTAAAGGGTCTACTTTTTTTGGATACAAACATAGTAACAACAAAACTTTGGGCACTTATAAAATAAAGATAACAAACAAGGTGTGCTGTCTGCAGCATTGGTCTGCACTGATCTTCATTTACAAACACGTCATTAAAATGAACTGTAACTCCATGAATACTCAACGAAGAGACATGAGAGATATATCTATAGAAAACTTGACATGTCTACTTTTAAACTAAACCGCCGAAAACAGATATTCTGTGATAAAGTAATCCATATCAAAACAACGCGATGTCCTTTTTTCACGTTTAATGTGTATGGAAGGCCAAGAGGGTCAAATACACGTGAATTTTAACGCGTCAACAACACGTTAAATACGTGTATTTCATGCGTAGACAACACGTATTTAATATTATTTATTTATCGGCGCTGCTCAACATGGTAAAGTCATTTATATATTTTTTAAATAGCTTCTTAAAATACTATATTACTCCGATATTATATCCAATATTGTTTAACGGTTAAATACGTGTTGTTTACACGTGAAAAATCAGCGGGTATTTAACATGTATTTCACGTGAAAGGGTGTACCATTCATAGACAGGCAACCACCATTTAACATGCTATAGATCAGCTTATTCAGCCTTATTATTTAGTCTTTTTTCTTTTCTGTTTAGTATAGCCTATAGAAATAATATATTTAAGTTTCAGTTTTATGAAATATTTATTTTATAATAAATATTAATTAAAATTTTGTGGTGATAGTATAAAGTTTATAAAAGTTACAGTATTTTGTAATGAAACAGGACTTTTTGTTTAGCTCTTGACTCGCCAAAGTATTCTATATATAGTGTCCCTTCTTTAATTTTTCAGTAATGTGTGATAACTTAAAATATGTTGTCAGTACTATTAAAATAAGATTACATTGAATGGTATTTAGGAGATTATGGTTTTTGCATGACTTATTTCGCATTCTGCTAGACAACCCTGTCGTAGCTGTTATCATAGCCTAGGCTTTTTATTAAAAAAAGAAAACAGCAAGGGACCATGGAAAAAGACTGTTGCAGGTGTATTTTTTTATGGTATTATTATTTTTATTTTTTTGCAGCCGGGCAACTCAAGAATGTTGGGCACACAAGTACTGTGGCTCTTTTGCCCCATGGCCAAGATGGCCAAGCCAACATCAAAGTTAGTTCACTAACTTTTAATTCTAGTTATTATTATTCTTCTGAGCCAAATTTTAAACACTATCTCCTCCTAGAGCTTTCAAGCTAGAACCACCAAACTCGGGTCAGACCTTCAGACTGGTCTGACTCGGGTTGCTATATCTTTTCTAACTGATTCGGCTTATGGTTTTCGTAAACCAGACTACCAAAACCACCTTAAATCCCATAGACTTTCATTACGGGGGTACAAACTTTTGAAAAATAAGGCTTATAATATATTTAAGCTGTCTACTACCAGGGCAAACCTTAAAAACTCTCTACTGAGAATACAGCTAAAACCAGCCTAAGCTGATCAGTTGTTTTGGCTAGTCTCCCAAACTGGTTTTTAAGTGGTTTTGACCACTCTCACGCTGGTCTTAGCTGGTTTTTAGCTGGTTTTTACTGAATCCACTGTTTTTAGCTGGTTTTTGCCAGATTCGCATAGAAACATGCTAACAACATGCTAGTTACTCACTAATCAGACTAGAAACATACTTCTAACAAGTTTTAAAGTGGTTTTGGCCACTGTCACGCTGGCCTTAGCTGGTCTTAGCTGGTTTTAGGTGGTTTTCTTTACTGAATCAACTGGTTTTAGCTAGATTATCATATAAACATGTTAATACCATGTTAGTAACTTGCTAATCAGACTAGAAACATACTTCTAACATGGTTTAAAGTGGTTTTGGCCACTGTCAAGCTGGCTTTAGCTGGTCTTAGCTGGTTTAAGGTGGTTTTCTTTAATGAATCAACTGGTTTTAGCTAGATTATCATAAAAACATATTAACAACATGTTAGTAATTTGCTAATCAGTCTAGAAACATACTTCTAACATGGTTTAAAGTGGTTTTGGCCACTGTCAAGCTGGCTTTAGCTGGTCTTAGCTGGTTTTAGGTGGTTTTCTTTACTGAATCAACTGGTTTTAGCTAGATTATCATAGAAACATGTTAACAACATGTTAGTAACTTGATAATCAGACTAGAAACATACTTCTAACATGGTTTAAAGTGGTTTTGGCCACTGTCAAGCTGGCTTTAGCTGGTCTTAGCTGGTTTTAGGTGGTTTTCTTTACTGAATCAACTGGTTTTAACTAGATTATCATAGAAACATGTTAATAACATGCAAGTTACTTGCTAATCAGACTAGAAACATACTTCTAACATGGTTTAAAGTGGTTTTGGCCACTGTCAAGCTGGTCTTAGCTGGTTTCTAACTGAATCAACTGGTTTTAGCTCGATTATCATAGAAACATGTTAACAACATGTTAGTAACTTGATAATCATGTCAAAAACATGCTTTTAACATGGTTTTAAAGTAGTTTTGGCCACTGTCACGCTGGTCTTAGCTGGTTTCTAACTGAATCAACTGGTTTTACCTGGATTAGCATAGAAACATGTTAGTCACTTGCTAGCCATGCTAGCCACATGCTAGTCACATTTTAATCATGCTAGCAACATGCTAGTTGTATACTAATCATTCTAAAAATATGCTAAAGACATACTAGCAACATGCTAATCATGCTACAAACATGCTAACGACATGCTAGTCACTTGCTAATCATGTTAATAAAATGCTAGCAACATGAAAATCATGCTAGAGACATGCTAGCAACATGCTAATCATGCTACAAACATGCTAGCAACATGCTAATCATGCTAGCAAAATGTTAGCGACATGCTAGCAACATGCTAATCATGCTAGAAACATGCTAACAACATGCTAGAGACATGCTAGCCACATGCTAATCATGCTAGAAACATGTTAACAACATGCTAATCATGCTACAAACATGCTAGCAAAATGCTAATCATGCTAGCAAAATGTTAGCGACATGCTAGCAACATGCTAATCATGCTAGAAACATGCTAACAACATGCTAGAGACATGCTAGCCACATGCTAATCATGCTACTAAAATGTTAACAACATGCTAATCATGCTACAAACATGCTAGCAACATGCTAATCATGCTAGCAAAATGTTAGCGACATGCTAGCAACATGCTAATCATGCTAGAAACATGCTAACAACATGCTAGAGACATGCTAGCCACATGCTAATCATGCTAGAAACATGTTAGCAACATGCTAATCATGCTACAAACATGCTAGCAACATGTTAATCATGCTAGAAACATGCTAACAACATGCTAGTCACATGCTAATCATGCTAGAAACATGCTAGCAACATGCTAATCATGCTAGAAACATGCTAGCAACATGCTAATCATGCTAGCAAAATGTTAGTTACATGCTAACAACATGCTAATCATGCTACAAAAATGCTAGCAACATGCTAGCAACATGTTAATCATACTAGAAACATGTTAGCAAAATGCTAATAATGCTACAAACATGCTAGCGACATGCTAGCAACATGCTAATCATGCTACAAACATATTAGCAACATGCTAATCATGCTAACAAAATGCTAGCAAAATGCTAATCATACTACAAACATGCTAGTGGAATGCTAGCAACATGCTAATCATGCTAGCAAAATGCTAGCAAAATGCTAATCATGCTACAAACATGCTAACGACATGCTAGTCATTTGCTAATCATGTTAATAAAATGCTAGCAACATGAAAATCATGCTAGAAACATGTTAGCCACATGCTAATCATGCTACTAAAATGTTAACAACATGCTAATCATGCTACAAACATGCTAGCAACATGCTAATCATGCTAGCAAAATGTTAGCGACATACTAGCAACATGCTAATCATGCTCGAAACATGCTAACAACATGCTAGCCACATGCTAATCATGCTAGAAACATGTTAGCAACATGCTAATCATGCTACAAACATGCTAGCAACATGCTAATCATGCTAGCAAAATGTTAGCGACATGCTAGCAACATGCTAATCATGCTAGAAACATGCTAGTCACATGCTAGAAACATGCTAGCAAAATGCTAATCATGCTAAAATCATGCTCTCAACATGCTAGAAACATGTTAACAACTTTGCTAATCATGCTAATGACATGGTAGTCACTTGCTTATAATGCTAGTAATATGTTAATCACTTTCTTTTTTAAACTTCTTAACTTTTCAAACTTTTACATTTTTAAAACTTTTTAAGCTTTTCAAACTTTCTACATTTTTCTAACTTTCTGGCCAGGCTTTTTCAAGCCAACTTAAAGTTTGAAAACAAACTTTACTATCTAGTTATGTTGGCTTGGCAACAAGCCAACATACTGTTATGCTATTTAAACTTCTTCTTTTTTTTCTTATTATTATTTTTCTGACAGAAATTCTGTACGCTACTCCTCCTAGGGCTTTAAAGCCACAAGCCCCAAACTTGGCAGAAACCTGTGGGATAGAGCGGTGCTGGTTGCTATATCTTTTCAGACTGATCAGACTTAAAGTTTTTTTTTAATTAATTTTTAAATGTCAAATTACATTACCCATAGACTTACATTATCTGAGAAAAATTGCGCCCCTAGTTGCAATAACCGAGATTAAAGGGAGGAGTCAGGTTTCGTTTCACTTTTAAACCGGTTAAAAATACCAAGTAAATAATACAATTTCCCTCAAACTGACAAGCTAAACCAACATATCTGATTATTACAGGGGTCAGGGCTCATTAATAATTTATTTCTGGGCAGAGAGCAGTTAGAAAGACGAGAGAAGAATCAATGCTGCTCAGCTCAGGCACTGTCTCCAGGAGCTCACAACGAGCGAATTCATTCTTATTTAAGACCTTTTAAAACGGCGACTGCACGCAATCCACACGTTAGAACACACCAAGAGCTAAATTCAGATGTTTCTGAACTGTTTAAAGTAATAACATGATATATTCGCGGCAGCCAAATGTCCGCGAGCCCGCGATGTATTTCTCTGAACACTTGAAGTCCACTTGACAGCCGCGTTTCGGGGCGAGATCGGACAAATAAATAGGCTAGCTATATAAACTGACAAGCTAAACCAACATATGTTATTATTACCGGGTCAGGTCTCATTTATAAATTATGTCTCTGGCCAAAGAACAGCGAGAAAGACGAGAGAGAAATGAGCGCTTCATCCGCATTTTTAAGCGCTTCCAAAAATAATATCACAGCGAATTGCACTAATCCACCCATTAGAACACAACAAGAGCAGAATTCAGGTGTTTTTGAACTGTTTATGTGTGCAAAATGAAATATAATTTGACAACGTGATACAGCTTATGAATACTTGATGTCTGGGCAGAGAGCAGTCAGACAGACGAGAGAAGAATCACGGCTGCTCAGCTCATGCTGTCTCCACGGAGCTCACAACGAGCGAATTTATTCTTATTTAAGACCTTTTATAATTAAATTATATCGGCG
Source organism: Carassius auratus (assembly GCF_003368295.1). NCBI lineage: Eukaryota > Metazoa > Chordata > Actinopteri > Cypriniformes > Cyprinidae > Carassius > Carassius auratus. Next base: position 13,091,168 of record NC_039261.1, on the reverse strand, counting down.
ATTGCACGCAATCCACACGTTAGAACACACCAAGAGCTAAATTCAGATGTTTCTGAACTGTTTAAAGTAATAACATGATATATTCGCAGCAGCGCGACTGCCCGCGAGCTCGCCATGTATTTCTCTGAACACTTGAAGAGAATTTACAGCCTGTCACATTAAAACACTGCAGCGAAACGGCACAAAACAATTAGAACAATATATTATACACATGAAAATGAGTGTTTATATGTGATTGTGAGATTTTATCTGTCAGGCTGAACCTCACATCAATTGTTATCCATCGTCACAACATGGTAAAGTCATTTATATATATTTTTTAAGAGCTTCTTAAAATAAATATTCCTGCGAATGCACACAATCCACCAATTAGAACACACTAAGAGAAAAATCCAGGGGTTTTTGAGCCGTGTATGTGTGCAAAATGCAATATTTGACATCGCGAAGAGAAAAAAAAGTCACATGACAGCCGCGTTTAGGGGAGAGATCAGACAAATAAATAGGCTACACATTTCATTCACACTGACAAGCTAAACCAACATATGTTATTATTACCGGGTCAGATCTCATTTATAAATTATGTCTCTGGCCAAAGAACAGAGAGAAAGACGAGAGAGAAATGAGCACTTCATCAGCATTTTTTAAGAGATTCCAAAAATAATATCACAGCACTAATCCACCCATTAGAACACAACAAGAGCAGAATTCAGGTGTTTTTGAGATGTTTATGTGTGCAAAATGACATATAATTTGACAGCGCGATACAGCTTATGAATACTGGAAGAAAAAAGTCACGACAGCCTTTTAACTCTGGAGTAGATTAACGCATATACGCGTTTTGAGTCGTTTTCTGCTGATAACCCTGACAATTACTTAAATTACATTTTCAGTTTTAAACGTACAGATAAGAGCAATACATCAATCGAATCTGTAAAGGGTCTACTTTTTTTTGGATACAAACACAATAACAACAAAACTTTGTGCACTTATAAAATAAAGATAACAAACAAGGTGTGCTGTCTTCAACCTTGTCTGCGCTGATCTTCATTTACAAACACGTCATTAAAATGAACTGTAACTCCATGAATACTCAACGAAGAGACATGAGAGATATATCTATAGAAAGTTTGACATGTCTACTTTTAAACTAAACAAGTGCTGCCGAACAAATATTCTGTGATAAAGTACGCGATGTCCTTTTTTCACGTCTCCCTTCTAATGTGTATGGAAGGCCAAGAGGGTCAAATACACGTTAAATACGCGTTGTTTACTCATGAAAAATCAGCTATATTTCACGTTTTAAATACACGTTAAATACACGTGAAATACACGTGAAGTATGCCTTAAAAATCAGTTTGAACAGGTCAGTGTCATTGGCTGCTGAGGACTTGGGTCAAACCACTTCTGTGTGCTTAGAGGGGTGTACCATTCATAGACAGGCAACCACCATTTAACATGCTATAGATCAGCTTATTCAGCCTTATTATTTAGTCTTTTTTCTTTTCTGTTTTGTATAGCCTATAGAAATAATATATTTAAGTTTCAGTTTTATGAAATATTTATTTTTTAATAAATATTAATTAAAATTTTGTGGTGATAGCATAACGTTTATAAAAGTTACAGTATTTTGTAATGAAACAGGACTTTTTGTTTAGCTCTTGACTCACCGAAGTATACTATATATACTGTTCCTTCTTTAATTTTTCAGTAGTGTGATAACTTAAAATATGTTGTCAGTACTATTAAAATAACATTAAATTGAATGATATTTAGGAGATTATGGTTTTTGCATGACTTATTTCGCATTCAGCTAGACAACCCTGTCGTAGCTGTTATCATAGCCTAGGCTTTTTATTAAAAAAGAAAACAGCAAGGGACCATGGAAAAAGACTGTTGCAGGTGTATTTTTTATGGTATTATTTATTTTTATTTTTTTGCAGCGGGGCAACTCAAGAATGTTGGGCACACAAGTACTGTGGCTCTTTTGCCCCATGGCCAAGATGGCCAAGCCAACATCAAAGTTAGTTCACTAACTTTTAATTCTAGTTATGTTGGCTTGGCAACAAGCCAACATACTGTTATGCTATTTAAACTTCTTCTTTTTTTTCTTATTATTATTTTTCTGACAGAAATTCTGTACGCTACTCCTCCTAGGGCTTTAAAGCCACAAGCCCCAAACTCGGCAGAAACCTGCGGGATAGAGGGGTGGTGTGTGCTATATCTTTTCAGACTGATCAGACTTAAAGTTTTTTTTTATTAATTTTTAAATGTCAAAATTCATTACCCATAGACTTACATTGTCTGAGAAAAATTGCGCCCCTACAGTTGCAATGAGATTTAGGGGCGGAGTCGGGTTTCGTTTCACTTTTAAACCGTTAAAAATACAAGTAAATAATACAATTTCCTTCAAACTGACAAGCTAAACCAACATATCTGATTATTACAGGGGTCAGGGCTCATTAATAATTTATTTCTGGGCAGAGAGCAGTCAGAAAGACGAGAGAAGAATCACTGCTGCTCAGCTCAGTCTGTCTCCACGGAGCTCACAACGAGCGAATTCATTCTAATTTAAGACCTTTTAAAACGGCGATTGCACGCAATCCACACGTTAGAACACACCAAGAGCTAAATTCAGATGTTTCTGAACTGTTTAAAGTAATAACATGATATATTCGCGGCAGCCAAATGTCCGCGAGCTGGCGATGTATTTCTCTGAACACTTGAAGTCCACAGAGAATTTACAGCCTTTCGCATTAAAACACTGCAGCGAAACGGCACAAAACAATTAGAATAATATATTATATGGTTTTAAAGTAGTTTTGGCCACTGTCACGCTGGTCTTAGCTGGTTTCTAACTGAATCATCAGGCTGAACATCACAGCGAGCTCGCCATGTATTTCTCTGAACACTTGAAGTACACATTTACAGCCTTTCACATTAAAACACTGCAGCGAAACGGCACAAAACAATTTGAATAATATATTAAATGGTTTTAAAGTAGTTTTGGCCACTGTCACGCTGGTCTTAGCTGGTTTCTAACTGAATCATCAGGCGGAACGTCACAGTGAGCTCGCGCTTCAGCCCCGCGCTGCGGGAAACAACTGAGCAGCTGATGGCGCGTGTGCACGAGAGAGAGCCGCGCGTATCGCGGACAGGGACAGCAACACTGAACAGAGCTGCCGTTCAGGACGTTCACTTCCTCCTGGACCTGAACGAACAAATTCAAATCGCAGTTTAAATAAACAGAAAAAAGAGCGAAAAGCAAAAGAGCTCAATTCAGCAGCGCGGTGTTCTGGTGTTCAGGGAGCAAGCAGAGACGCGTCTCAAAGTCTTCTTGCTTTTGTACCGACAACAAATACATACAAAATATGTCGAAATACCCGTGTTGGAAAGTGTGTTCGAATAAATATGTGGTTATGTCTTAAGTGAAAGTAAAGATTTGCAAAAAAAAAAATCGGATGTGTATCATCATAATGGATGCGTTTGTCTCTTAAAGGGACCGCGCCTAATTTACTAGCTCTGCTGTCAGAGTCTTTAATGTATGAAAATGAAAGTAAATCACTCACTGCTCTTGACTGAATTACCTTGTAGTACAAGAATTTATCCAAAGTCAATCCAAAAATCAGATAGAATTGTTTTACTAGTGGGTGCAGGCCACTAGTTCATTTATGTAAGTGAGTATGGCAAAATAGTGATCTGTGAAATATTATACCCACTAATTCTTCATACAGTAGGCTACCAGTGAAATTTATTTAAAAAAATAATAATTAAGGACCTGCCCATGTTTTGCTTAAGTGTTTCTTTCTTTAATTGTTAATGCAACCTTTTCACACCACAGACTGAACCAAATGAAGCATTTCTTGCTTGGTAACTGTTCAACAAAGTATTGATAGTTGTGTAAATATTGTCATACTGACAGTCTGAAGTTTTGGTTGATTCCATTACATATCTTTTTTATAAGTTATCCGAAATTATCAAGATGAATTTGTTCTGAGTTATTGTCATATATTATTACCACTTTCTAAACTACAGCAAATAAACTGTGATTATGTGAGAAATGTTGAAGGTGTCTGAATACATTTTGGTTTGATTGTGTATTTTATCTTACAGTGAAGACTATGCAGTGCTATTTTACATTAACAAAAACAAACTTAAAAAAAGTAAACATTATGTAAATAGCACAAATAAATAAATAGAATGAACATACAGTACAAATTAAACAATTTTAAACAGTGTGTAACTGCATCATCTATACAAACCATTGTGCTTGGACCCCTTATGATCTCCTTGATTTAAAATGCATTGTTTCAGTAATCTTGTGTGTCGTTGCCCACAACGCGACGGTGGCAGGACTGTGAAATACATACATGAGAAAAATAGGCATGACTTATTTCACATCCAGCTAGACAACCCTGTCATAGCTGTTATCATAGCCCAGGCTTTTTATAAAAAAAATAAAACAGCAAGGGAGCATGGAAAAAGACTGTTGCAGGTGTATTTTTTTATGGCATTATTATTTGTATTAATTTTGCAGCGGGGCAACTCAATGTTGGGCACACAAGTACTTTGGCTCTTTTGCTCCATGGCCAAGATGGCCAAGCCAACATCAAAGTTAGTTCACTAACTTTTAATTCTAGTTAAGTTGGCTTGAGAGAGCCAACTTACTGATATTGTATTTAAACTTCTTATTATTATTATTCTTCTGAGACTAAACTGTTGACTGCTACTCCTCCTAGAGCTTTAACTCTACAAACTCCAAACTCAGCCCAGCTCTTCAGACTGATCTGAAGTTAGTTGCTATATCTTTTTAGACTGATCGGACTTATACTTTTCATAAAACTGAAGATTAAAAATCATAAAAATCCCATAGACTTGCATTGAAAAGCCTCTGCTCATCTGAACATTCCGTGAACTCCAACTGTCAAAAATTCAAATCTAAACACACTGAAGCCCATTAGACTCAATCAGACTAACCTATGTACTATTACTAACCCATTCAAACTCATTCAAACTCATCTATCTATCTATATTCAAACTCTATCTATCTATCTATCTATATATCTATCTATCTATCAAACTCATCTATCTATATTAAAACTAATCTATCTATCTATCTATCTATAATCAAACTCATCTATCTATAATCAAACTCATCTATCTATCTATCTATATTCAAACTCATCTATCTATCTATATTAAAACTAATCTATCTATCTATCTATCTATCTATCTATCTATCTATCTATCTATCTATCTATCTATCTATCTATCAAACTTATCTATCTATATTAAAACTAATCTATCTATCTATCTATCTATCTATCATCAAACTCATCTATCTATATTAAAACTAATCTATCTATCTATCTATCTATCTATCTATCTATCATCATCTAACTCTATCTTTCTTCTGACTCTATCTATCTATCTATCTATCTATCTATCTATCTATCTATCTATCTATCTATCTATCTATCAAACTCATCTATCTATCTATCTATCTATCTATCTATCTATCTATCTATCTATCTATCTATCTATATTCAAACTCATCTATCTATCTATATTCAAACTCATCTATCTATCTATCTATATTCAAACTCATCTATCTATCTATCTATCTATCTATCTATCTATCTATCTATCTATCTATATTCAAACTCATCTATCTATCTATATTCAAACTCATCTATCTATCTATCTATATTCAAACTCATCTATCTATCTATCTATCTATCTATCTATCTATCTATCTATCTATCTATCTATCTATCTATCTATTCAAACTTATCTATCTATCCTAACAACATGCTAGTCATGCTAAAAATCATGCTAGCAACATGCTAGTCGCATGCTAATCATGCTAAAATCATGCTAGCAACATGTTAATCATGCTAAAATCATGCTAGCAACATGCTAATCATGCTAAAATCATGCTAGCAACATGCTAGCAACATGCTAATCATGCTAAAATCATGCTAGCAACATGCTAATCATGCTAAAATCATGCTAGCAACATGCTAGTCGCCTGCTAATCATGCTAAAATCATGCTAGCAACATGCTAATCATGCTAAAATCATGCTAGCATCATGCTAGTTGCATGCTAATCATGCTAAAATCATGCTAGCAACTTGCTAATCATGCTAAAATCATGCTAGCAACATGCTAATCATGCCAAAATCATGCTAGCAACTTGCTAGTCGCATGCTAATCATGCTAGAGACATGCTAGCAACATGCTAATCATGCTAAAAATCATGTTAACAACATGCTAGTCGCATGCTAATCATGCTAAAATCATGCTAGCAACATGCTAATCATGCTAAAATCATGCTAGCAACATGCTAATCATGCTAAAATCATGCTAGCAACATGCTAGTCGCCTGCTAATCATGCTAGCAACATGCTAGCAACATGCTAATCATGCTAAAATCATGCTAGCAACATGCTAATCATGCTAAAATCATGCTAGCAACATGCTAGTCGCCTGCTAATCATGCTAAAATCATGCTAGCAACATGCTAATCATGCTAAAATCATGCTAGCAACATGCTAATCATGCTAAAATCATGCTAGCAACATGCTAGTCGCATGCTAATCATGCTAAAATCATGCTAGCAACATGCTAATCATGCTAAAATCATGCTAGCAATTTGCTAGTCGCATGCTAATCATGCTAAAATCATGCTAGCAACATGCTAATCATGCTAAAATCATGCTAGCAATTTGCTAGTCGCATGCTAATCATGCTAGAGACATGCTAGCAACATGCTAATCATGCTAAAAATCATGTTAACAACATGCTAGTCGCATGCTAATCATGCTAAAATCATGCTAGCAACATGCTAATCATGCTAAAATCATGCTAGCAACATGCTAGTCGCCTGCTAATCATGCTAAAATCATGCTAGCAACATGCTAATCATGCTAAAATCATGCTAGCATCATGCTAGTCGCATGCTAATCATGCTAAAATCATGCTAGCAACTTGCTAATCATGCTAAAATCATGCTAGCAACATGCTAGTCGCATGCTAATCATGTTAAAATCATGTTAGCAACATGCTAGTCGCATGCTAGAAACATGCTAATCATGTTAACATCATGCTAGCGACATGCTAGTAACTTGCTAATCATGCTAGCGACATGCTAGTAACTTGCTAATCATGCTAACGACATGGCTAGTCACTTGCTAATTATGCTAGCGACATGCTAGATACCTTGCTAATCATGCTAACGACATGCTTGTCACATGATAGTCACTTGCTTGTAATGCTAACAATATGTTAATCACTGTCATTTTTATACTTCTTAAACTTAAATCTTTTTAAACTTTTTAAACTTTTCACATTTTCAAACTATCTATCTATCTATATATCTATCTATCTATCTATCTATCTATCTATCTCTCTATCTGTCTATCTATCTATCTATCTATCTATCTATCTATCTAGCTATCTATCTTCTGACTGTGTCTATCTATCTATCTATCTGTCTATCTGTCTATCTATCTATCTATCTATCTATCTATCTATCTATCTCAGATTGAAAACCATCAAACTTAAAACTTTTTAAACTTAAACTTTTCAATCTTTTCAAACTTTTCAAACTTTTCAAACTTTTCAAACTTTCCAAACTTTTTCAGACTTTCTGGTCAGGCTTTCTCAAGCCAACTTAAAGTTTGTCTTGACGAACTTTTTTATCTAGTTATTATTATTATTCTTCTGAGCCAAATTTTAAACACTATCTCCTCCTAGAGCTTTCAAGCTAGAACCACCAAACTCGGGTCAGACCTTCAGACTGGTCTGACTCGGGTTGCTATATCTTTTCTAACTGATTCGGCTTATGGTTTTCGTAAACCAGACTACCAAAACCACCTTAAATCCCATAGACTTTCATTACGGGGGTACAAACTTTTGAAAAATAAGGCTTATAATATATTTAAGCTGTCTACTACCAGGGCAAACCTTAAAAACTCTCTACTGAGAATACAGCTAAAACCAGCCTAAACTGATCAGTTGTTTTGGCTAGTCTCCCAAACTGGTTTTTAAGTGGTTTTGACCACTCTCACGCTGGTCTTAGCTGGGTTTTAGCTGGTTTTTACTGAATCCACTGTTTTTAGCTGGTTTTTGCCAGATTCGCATAGAAACATGCTAACAACATGCTAGTTACTCACTAATCAGACTAGAAACATACTTCTAACAAGTTTTAAAGTGGTTTTGGCCACTGTCACGCTGGCCTTAGCTGGTCTTAGCTGGTTTTAGGTGGTTTTCTTTACTGAATCAACTGGTTTTAGCTAGATTATCATATAAACATGTTAATACCATGTTAGTAACTTGCTAATCAGACTAGAAACATACTTCTAACATGGTTTAAAGTGGTTTTGGCCACTGTCAAGCTGGCTTTAGCTGGTCTTAGCTGGTTTAAGGTGGTTTTCTTTAATGAATCAACTGGTTTTAGCTAGATTATCATAAAAACATATTAACAACATGTTAGTAATTTGCTAATCAGTCTAGAAACATACTTCTAACATGGTTTAAAGTGGTTTTGGCCACTGTCAAGCTGGCTTTAGCTGGTCTTAGCTGGTTTTAGGTGGTTTTCTTTACTGAATCAACTGGTTTTAGCTAGATTATCATAGAAACATGTTAACAACATGTTAGTAACTTGATAATCAGACTAGAAACATACTTCTAACATGGTTTAAAGTGGTTTTGGCCACTGTCAAGCTGGTCTTAGCTGGTTTCTAACTGAATCAACTGGTTTTAGCTCGATTATCATAGAAACATGTTAACAACATGTTAGTAACTTGATAATCATGTCAAAAACATGCTTTTAACATGGTTTTAAAGTAGTTTTGGCCACTGTCACGCTGGTCTTAGCTGGTTTCTAACTGAATCAACTGGTTTTACTTGGATTAGCATAGAAACATGTTAGTCAATTGCTAGCCATGCTAGCCACATGCTAGTCACATGTTAATCATGCTAGCAACATGCTAGTTGTATACTAATCATGCTACAAACATGCTAACGACATGCTAGTCACTTGCTAATCATGTTAATAAAATGCTAGCAACATGAAAATCATGCTAGAGACATGCTAGCCACATGCTAATCATGCTACTAAAATGTTAACAACATGCTAATCATGCTACAAACATGCTACAAACATGCTAATCATGCTAGCAAAATGTTAGCGACATGCTAGCAACATGCTAATCATGCTACAAACATGCTAACAACATGCTAGAGACATGCTAGCCACATGCTAATCATGCTAGAAACATGTTAGCAGCATGCTAATCATGCTACAAACATGCTAGCAACATGCTAATCATGCTAGCAAAATGTTAGCGACATGCTAGCAACATGCTAATCATGCTAGAAACATGCTAACAACATGCTAGAGACATGCTAGCCACATGCTAATCATACTAGAAACATGTTAGAAACATGCTAATCATGCTACAAACATGCTAGCAACAAGCTAATTATGCTAGCAAAATGTTAGCGACATGCTAGCAACATGCTAATCATGCTAGAAAAATGCTAACAACATGCTAGCAACATGCTAATCATGCTAGAAAAATGCTAACAACATGCTAGAGACATGCTAGCCACATGCTAATCATGCTAGAAACATGTTAGCAACATGCTAATCATGCTAGCAACATGCTAGCAACATGCTAATCATGCTAGCAACATGTTAGCGACATGCTACCAACATGCTAATCATGCTAGAAACATGCTAGAGACATGCTTGCCACATGCTAATCATGCTAGAAACATGCTAACAACATGCTAATCATGCTAGAAACATGCTAATCATGCTACAAACATGCTAGCAACATGCTAATCATGCTAGCAAAATGTTAGCGACATGCTAGCAACATGCTAATCATGCTAACAACATGCTAGAGACATGCTAGCCACATGCTAATCATGCTAGAAACATGCTAGCAACATGCTAATCATGCGAGCAAAATGTTAGTTACATGCTAACAACATGCTAATCATGCTACAAAAATGATAGCAACATGCTAGCAACATGCTAATCATGCTAGCAAAATGTTAGTTACATGCTAACAACATGCTAATCATGCTACAAAAATGCTAGCAACATGCTAGCAACATGCTAATCATACTAGTAACATGTTAGCAAAATGCTAATAATGCTACAAACATTTAGCAACATGCTAGCAACATGCTAATCATGCTACAAACATATTAGTAACATGCTAATCATGCTAACAAAATGCTACCGAAATGTTAACAACGTGCTAATCATTCTACAAACATGCTAGTGGAATGCTAGCAACATGCTAATCATGCTAGAAACATGCTAGTCACATGCTAGAAACATGCTAGCAAAATGCTAATCATGCTAAAATCATGCTCTCAACATGCTAGAAACATGTTAAAAACTTTGCTAATCATGCTAACGACATGGTAGTCACTTGCTTATAATGCTAGTAATATGTTAATCACTTTCTTTTTTAAACTTCTTAACTTTTCAAACTTTTACATTTTTAAAACTTTTTAAGCTTTTCAAACTTTCTACATTTTTCTAACTTTCTGGCCAGGCTTTTTCAAGCCAACTTAAAGTTTGAAAACAAACTTTACTATCTAGTTAAGTTGGCTTGAAAAAGCCAACTTACTGATCTACTATTTAATTAGTGGTGCTTGCCGGAGGCAAAGCATCACTATTATTATCTCACATACTTATTATTAGTGGTGCTTGCCGGAGGCAAAGCACTACTATTATTATCTCACATACTTATTATTCTTTATTATTCTTACTTCTTCCGTACAAAGTTTGGCGCGTAACTAGTCCCGCAGTTTTCGTCACAGACCAACGAAACAGGCGTCAAATCGTGCGGCCTAGTCGGGAATGGTGTGCTATGACTTTTATAAGCGATCGGGCGTACGATGTTCGTACACCGGGCGAAAAATCGGGCGAAAAATCCCATAGACAATGCATTGCGGCCAACTTTGACGGATCGTAGCTCCGAGAGAGAATTTCGCAGAAACATGTGAATCACCACATTTGGAGAGGCTATCAGGCTGTGCGAGAACATACCCCGCAGTGGGGTATAAGTTGTACCCCTGGGGTGCAAGAGCCCCCCAAAGTTGCCCCATTCTATGCCAATGGTGAGGGATCACCAATGAAACAATGTGTTTTTCCTACTGTGGGAAATTACATAGGGATTTTGCATTGAACATAACTATGGATCACATAGTCATAGAGACAAGGGGGTGGGCTCATTTGAATCAGGCAACCAATCAGTCTCTCAGGATCACTGTGAATCTATCAAGCCACGCCCTAGCAACCGTATAGAGCACCATAGCAACAAGCTCCATAGACTTCCATTGAAAAATATAAAATGAATAACTTTGGATAGAAGTGTCATAGAAACATGAGGGTGGGCTCGTTTGACTCGGTGCAGCAAACGGCCAATCACGAATCACCTTCAACACTTCATAGCCACGCCCTAGCAACCATTAGGAGCTACCTAGCAACCTAAATCCAAAGAGAGATATCTTAACATCTGAAAGACATAGAGGCATGGGGGTTGGTTTATATTGTCAAGCAGACTTTGAAGTATCATCATTGGCAGCTGCCAGGCCACTCCCTAGCAACCAAACACAGTACCCTAGCAACCGTTTTGCAAGATCTATATCTCTGCATCAGAACATCGTAGAGGCATGGGGGTTGGTTTATATTGACGAGCAGCCTTTGGAGTATCACCATTGGCAGCTGCCAAGCCACTCCATAGCAACCAAATGGAGTACCCTAGCAACCGTTTTGCACGACCTATATCTCCGCATCAGAACATCGTACAGACATGGCGGTTGGATTTTTTGACTCATGCTAGCACACTGGACTTCTAACATGCTAGTCATGCTAGCCGTGATTAGCTACATGCTAATAGTGATTAGCTAAGTGCTCAAATGGGCTAAGAACTCTATAATAACTACATAGTGACCATCTGTGACAACTACCAACCACCTAGTAACATCATAGCAACCACCAAGGAGACCATAGCAACTGCCTAGCAACCAGCCAAAACACCCTAGCAACCGCCTAGCAACACCTTAGCAACCACCCCAAGTACCGTAGCAACTGCCTAGCAACCACCCAGGTTACCATAGCAACCGCCCTAGCAACCACCCCGGGTACCCTAGCAACCACATAGCAACACCCTAGCAACCGCCCCAATTACCCTAGCAACCACCCTGGGTACCTTAGCAACGGCCCTAGCAACCATCATGGGGACCCTAGCAACCACCCTAGCAACCACCCCGGGTACCCTAGCAACCACATAGCAACACCCTAGCAACCACCCCGATTACCCTAGCAACCACCCTGGGTACCCTAGCAACGGCCCTAGCAACCATCATGGGGACCCTAGCAACCGCCCTAGAAACCACCCCGGGTACCCTAGCAACCAAATAGCAACACCCTAGCAACCACCCCGATTACCCTAGCAACCACCCTGGGTACCCTAGCAACGGCCCTAGCAACCATCATAGGGACCCTAGCAACCACCCTAGCAACCACACCTTAGCAACAGAGGGGCGAGTTTTGCCACTGCAAGCACCACTCACATTTTCTTCAGGAAATGTACTTTCTAGTTCTTCTTATTATTCTTCTTCCGTACAAAACTTTGACGCGTAACTCGTCCCGCACCTTTCGTCACAGACCCGCAAAAGAGGCGTCAAATCGTGCGGCCTAATCGGGAATGGTGTGCTATGACTTTTATAAGCGATCGGGCGTACGATGTTCGTACAGCGGGCGAAAAATCGTCCGAAAAAAACGCATAGACAATGCATTACGGAAAATTTTGACGGATTGTAGCTCCGAGAGAGAATTTCGCAGAAACACGTGAATCACCACATTTGGAGAGGCTATCAGGCTGTGCGAGAACATACCCCCAAGTGGGGTAAAAGTTGTACCCCTGGGGGGCTAGAGACCCCCAAATTTGCCCCATAGACATACAATGGTAAGGGATCGCCCATGAAACACTGTGTTTTTCCTACTGTGGGAAATTACATAGGGATATTGCATTGAACATAACTATGGATCACAGTGTCATAGAGACAAGGGGGTGGGCTCATTTGAATCAGGCAACCAATCAGTCTCTCAGGATCACTGTGAATCTATCAAGCCACGCCCTAGCAACCATATAGAGCACCATAGCAACAAGCTCCATAGACTTCCATTGAAAAAGATCAAATGAATAACTTTGGATAGAAGTGTCATAGAAACATGAGGGTGGGCTCGTTTGACTCGGGCAGCAAACGGCCAATCATGTATCTCCTTCAAGACAACCTAGCCACGCCCTAGCAACCATTAAGAGCTACCTAGCAACCCAAAGTATAGAGAGATATCTTAACATCTGAAAGACATAGAAGCATGGGGGTTGGTTTATATTAGCAAGCAACCATTGGAGTATCATCATTGGCAGCTGCCAGGCCACTCCCTAGCAACCAAACACAGTACCCTAGCAACCGTTTTGCAAGATCTATATCTCCGCATCAGAACATCGTAGAGGCATGGGGGTTGGTTTATATTGACGAGCAACCTTTGGAGTATCACCATTGGCAGCTGCCAGGCCACTCCATAGCAACCAAACGGAGTACCCTAGCAACCGTTTTGCACGACCTATATCTCTGCATCAGAACATCGTACAGACATGGCGGTTGGATTTTTTGACTCATGCTAGCACACTGGACTTCCAACATGCTAGTCATGCTAGCAGTGATTAGCTACATGCTAATAGTGATTAGCTAAGTGCTCAAATGGGCTAAGAACTCTATAATAACTACATAGTGACCATCTGTGACAACTACCAACCACCTAGTAACATCATAACAACCACCCTGGTTACCATAGCAACTGCCTAGCAACCACTCCGGGTACCCTAGCAACCACATAGCAACACCCTAGCAACAGCCCCAATTACCCTAGCAACCACCCTGGGTACCCTAGCAACGGCCCTAGCAACCATCATGGGGACCCTAGCAACCGCCCTAGCAACCACCCCGGGTACCCTAGCAACCACATAGCAACACCCTAGCAACCGCCCCAATTACCCTAGCAACCACCCTGGGTACCCTAGCAACGGCCCTAGCAACCATCATGGGGACCATAGCAACCGCCCTAGCAACCACCCCGGGTACCCTAGCAACCACATAGCAACACCCTAGCAACCGCCTCGATTACCCTAGCAACCACCCTGAGTACCCTAGCAACGGCCCTAGCAACCATCATGGGGACCCTAGCAACCGCCCTAGCAACCACCCCGGGTACCCTAGCAACCACATAGCAACACCCTAGCAACCGCCCCGATTACCTTAGCAACCACCCTGGGTACCTTAGCAACGGCCCTAGCAACCATCATGGGGACCCTAGCAACTGCCCTAGCAACCACCCCATGTACCCTAGCAACCACATAGCAACACCCTAGCAACCATCCCGATTACCCTAGCAACCACCCTGGGTACCTTAGCAACGGCCCTAGCAACCATCATGGGGACCCTAGCAACTGCCCTAGCAACCACCCCATGTACCCTAGCAACCTCATTGCAACACCCTAGCAACAGAGGGGCGAGTTTTGCCACTGCAAGCACCACTCACATTTTCTTCAGGAAATGTACCTTCTAGTTAGTGGTGCTTGCCGGAGGCAAGGCATCACTATTACTATCTCACATACTTATTAAGTTGGCTTGAGAGAGCCAACTTACTGATATTGTATTTAAACTTCTTATTAAGTTGGCTTGAGAGAGCCAACTTACTGATATTGTATTTAAACTTCTTATTATGTTGGCTTGGCAACAAGCCAACATACTGTTATGCTATTTAAACTTATTTTGGTTGATTCCATTACATATCTTTTTATCAAAGTTATCCGAAATTATCAATATGAATTTGTTCTGAGTTATTGTCATATATTATTACCAGTTTCTAAACTACAGCAAATAAACTGTGATTATGTGAGAAATGTTGAAGGTGTCTGAATACATTTTGGTTTGATTGTGTATTTTATCTTACAGTGAAGACTATGCAGTGCTATTTTAAATTAACATAAACAAACTTAAAAAAATGTAAACATTATGTAAATAGCACAAATAAATAAATAGAATGAACATACAGTACAAATTAAACAATTTTAAACAGTGTGTAACTGCATCATCTATACAAACCATTGTGCTTGGACCCCTTATGATCTCCTTGATTTAAAATGCATTGTTTCAGTTATCTTGTGTGTCGTTGCCCACAACGTGACGGTGGCAGGACTGTGAAATACATACACGAGAAAAATAGGCATGACTTATTTCACATCCAGCTAGACAACCCTGTCATAGCTGTTATCATAGCCCAGGCTTTTTATTAAAAAAAGAAAACAGCAAGGGAGCATGGAAAAAGACTGTTGCAGGTGTATTTTTTTTATGGCATTATTATTTGTATTAATTTTGCAGCGGGGCAACTCAATGTTGGGCACACAAGTACTTTGGCTCTTTTGCTCCATGGCCAAGATGGCCAAGCCAACATCAAAGTTAGTTCACTAACTTTTAATTCTAGTTTTTATTATTATTATTCTTCTGAGAAAAAAATTCTGAACGCTACTCCTCCTAGGGCTTTAAAGCCACAAGCCCCAAACTCGGCAGACACCTGCGGGATAGAGGGGTGGTGTGTGCTATATCTTTTCAGAGTGATCAGACTTAAAGTTTTTTTTTTATTAATTTTTAAATGTAAAAAAAAAAATAAAAAAAATGCGCCCCTACAGTTGCAATGACATTTAGGGGCGGAGTCGGGTTTCGTTTCACTTTTAAACTGGTTAAAAATACTGCTGCTCAGCCCAGGCTGTCTACACGGAGCCGAGACCTAGCGAATTCATTCTTATTTAAGACCTTTTAAAAACGCGATTACACGCAATCCACACGTTAGAACACACCAAGAGCTAAATTCAGATGTTTCTGAACTGTTTAAAGTAATAACATTATATATTCGCGGCAGCCAACTGCTCGCGAGCTGGCAATGTATTTCTCTGAACACTTGAAGTCCACAGAGAATTTACAGCCTTTCACATTAAAACACTGCAGCGAAACGGCACAAAACAATTAGAATAATATATTAAATGGTTTTAAAGTAGTTTTGGCCACTGTCACGCTGGTCTTAGCTGGTTTCTAACTGAATCATCAGGCTGAACATCACAGCGAGCTCGCCATGTATTTCTCTGAACACTTGAAGTACACATTTACAGCCTTTCACATTAAAACACTGCAGCGAAACGGCACAAAACAATTTGAATAATATATTAAATGGTTTTAAAGTAGTTTTGGCCACTGTCACGCTGGTCTTAGCTGGTTTCTAACTGAATCATCAGGCGGAACGTCACAGTGAGCTCGCGCTTCAGCCCCGCGCTGCGGGAAACAACTGAGCAGCTGATGGCGCGTGTGCACGAGAGAGAGCCGCGCGTATCGCGGACAGGGACAGCAACACTGAACAGAGCTGCCGTTCAGGACGTTCACTTCCTCCTGGACCTGAACGAACAAATTCAAATCGCAGTTTAAATAAACAGAAAAAAGAGCGAAAAGCAAAAGAGCTCAATTCAGCAGCGCGGTGTTCTGGTGTTCAGGGAGCAAGCAGAGACGCGTCTCAAAGTCTTCTTGCTTTTGTACCGACAACAAATACATACAAAATATGTCGAAATACCCGTGTTGGAAAGTGTGTTCGAATAAATATGTGGTTATGTCTTAAGTGAAAGTAAAGATTTGCAAAAAAAAAATCGGATGTGTATCATCATAATGGATGCGTTTGTCTCTTAAAGGGACCGCGCCTAATTTACTAGCTCTGCTGTCAGAGTCTTTAATGTATGAAAATGAAAGTAAATCACTCACTGCTCTTGACTAATTACCTTGTAGTACAAGAATTTATCCAAAGTCAATCCAAAAATCAGATAGAATTGTTTTACTAGTGGGTGCAGGCCACTAGTTCATTTATGTAAGTGAGTATGGCAAAATAGTGATCTGTGAAATATTATACCCACTAATTCTTCATACAGTAGGCTACCAGTGAAATTTATTTAAAAAAATAATAATTAAGGACCTGCCCATGTTTTGCTTAAGTGTTTCTTTCTTTAATTGTTAATGCAACCTTTTCACACCACAGACTGAACCAAATTAAGCATTTCTTGCTTGGTAACTGTTCAACAAAGTATTGATAGTTGTGTAAATATTGTCATACTGACAGTCTGAAGTTTTGGTTGATTCCATTACATATCTTTTTATCAAAGTTATCCGAAATTATCAAGATGAATTATCAAGATGAGTTATTGTCATATATTATTACCACTTTCTAAACTACAGCAAATAAACTGTGATTATGTGAGAAATGTTGAAGGTGTCTGAATACATTTTGGTTTGATTGTGTATTTTATCTTACAGTGAAGACTATGCAGTGCTATTTTACATTAACAAAAACAAACTTAAAAAAAGTAAACATTATGTAAATAGCACAAATAAATAAATAGAATGAACATACAGTACAAATTAAACAATTTTAAACAGTGTGTAACTGCATCATCTATACAAACCATTGTGCTTGGACCCCTTATGATCTCCTTGATTTAAAATGCATTGTTTCAGTAATCTTGTGTGTCGTTGCCCACAACGCGACGGTGGCAGGACTGTGAAATACATACACGAGAAAAATAGGCATGACTTATTTCACATCCAGCTAGACAACCCTGTCATAGCTGTTATCATAGCCCAGGCTTTTTATTAACAAAAGAAAACAGCAAGGGAGCATGGAAAAAGACTGTTGCAGGTGTATTTTTTTATGGCATTATTATGTGTATTAATTTTGCAGCGGGGCAACTCAATGTTGGGCACACAAGTACTTTGGCTCTTTTGCTCCATGGCCAAGATGGCCAAGCCAACATCAAAGTTAGTTCACTAACTTTTAATTCTAGTTATTATTATTCTTCTGAGACTAAAACTGTTGACTGCTACTCCTCCTAGAGCTTTAACTCTACAAACTCCAAACTCAGCCCAGCTCTTCAGACTGATCTGAAGTTAGTTGCTATATCTTTTTAGACTGATCGGACTTATACTTTTCATAAAACTGAAGATTAAAAATCATAAAAATCCCATAGACTTGCATTGAAAAGCCTCTGCTCATCTGAACATTCCGTGAACTCCAACTGTCAAAAATTCAAATCTAAACACACTGAAGCCCATTAGACTCAATCAGACTAACCTATGTACTATTACTAACCCATTCAAACTCATTCAAACTCATCTATCTATCTATATTCAAACTCTATCTATCTATCTATCTATCTATCTATCTATCTATCAAACTCATCTATCTATATTAAAACTAATCTATCTATCTATCTATAATCAAACTCATCTATCTATAATCAAACTCATCTATCTATCTATCTATCTATCTATATTCAAACTCATCTATCTATCTATATTATAACTAATCTATCTATCTATCTATCTATCTATCTATCTATCTATATTCAAACTCATCTATCTATCTATCTATATTCAAACTCATCTATCTATCTATATTCAAACTCATCTATCTATCTATCTATCTATCTATCTATTCAAACTTATCTATCTATCTATCTATCTATCTATCTATCTATCTATCTATCTATCTATCTATCTATCTATCTATCTATCTATCCATCCTAACAACATGCTAGTCATGCTAAAAATCATGCTAGCAACATGCTAGTCGCATGCTAATCATGCTAAAATCATGCTAGCAACATGCTAATCATGCTAAAATCATGCTAGCAACATGCTAATCATGCTAAAATCATGCTAGTCGCATGCTAATCATGCTAAAATCATGCTAAAATCATGCTAGCAACATGCTAATCATGCTAAAATCATGTTAGCAACATGCTAGTCGCATGCTAATCATGCTAAAATCATGCTAGCAACATGCTAATCATGCTAAAATCATGCTAGCAACATGCTAATCATGCTAAAATCATGCTAGCAACATGCTAGTCGCATGCTAATCATGCTAAAATCATGCTAGCAACATGCTAGTCGCATGCTAATCATGCTAAAATCATGCTAGCAAAATGCTAATCATGCTAAAATCATGCTAGCAACATGCTAGTCGCATGCTAATCATGCTAAAATCATAATAGCAACATGCTAATCATGCTTGTCACATGCTAGCAACATGCTAGTCGCATGCTAGTCATGCTAGAGACATGCTAGCAACATGCTAATCATGCTGAAATCATGCTAGCAACATGCTAGTCGCATGGTAATCATGCTAAAATCATGCTAGCAACATGCTAATCATGCTAAAATCATGCTAGCAACATGCTAGTCGCATGCTAATCATGCTAAAATCATGCTAGCAACATGCTAATCATGCTAAAATCATGCTAGCAACATGCTAGTCGCATGCTAATCATGCTAGCAACATGCTACTCATGCTAAAATCATGCTAGCAACATGCTAGTCGCATGCTAATCATGCTAAAATCATGCTAGCAACATGCTAATCATGCTAAAATCATGCTAGCAACATGCTAGTCGCATGCTAATCATGCTAGCAAAATGCTACTCATGCTAAAATCATGTTAGCAACATGCTAGTCGCATGCTAATCATGCTAAAATCATGCTAGCAACATGCTAATCATGCTAGCAACATGCTAGTCGCATGCTAATCATGCTAAAAACATGCTAGCAACATGCTAATCATGCTAAAATAATGCTAGCAACATGCTAATCATGCTAAAATCATGTTAGCAACATGCTAGTAGTAATGCTAATCATGCTAAAATCATGCTAGCAACATGCTAGTCATGCTAGAGATATGCTAGCAACATGCTAATCATGCTAAAATCATGCTAGCAACATGCTAGTCGCATGCTAATCATGCTAAAATCATGCTAGCAACATGCTAATCATGCTAAAATCATGCTAGCAACATGCTAGTCGCATACTAATCATGCTAAAATCATGCTAGCAACATGCTAATCATGCTAAAATCATGCTAGCAACATGCTAATCATGCTAAAATCATGTTAGCAACATGCTAGTAGTAATGCTAATCATGCTAAAATCATGCTAGCAACATGCTAATCATGCTAAGTACATGCTTGTCACATGGTAGTCACTTGCTTGTAATGCTAGCAATATGTTAATCACTGTCATTTTTATACTTCTTAAACTTTTAAATCTTTTTAAACTTTTAAACTTTTCACATTTTCAAACTTTTCAAACTTTTCAAACTTTCTAAACTTTCTAAACTTTTCAAACTTTCTGGTCAGGCTTTCTCAAGCCAACTTAAAGTTTGTCTTGACGAACTTTTTTATCTAGTTATTATGTTGGCTTGGCAACAAGCCAACATACTGTTATGCTATTTAAACTTCTTCTTCTTTTTCTTATTATTATTTTTCTGACACAGAAATTCTAAACGCTACTCCTCCTAGGGCTTTAAAGCCACAAGCCCCAAACTCGGCAGACACCTGCGGGATAGAGCGGTGCAGGTTGCTATATCTTTTCAGAATGATCAGACTTAAAGTTTTTTTTTTATTAATTTTTAAATGTAAAAACTCATTACCCATAGACTTCCATTGTCTGAGAAAAATCGCGCCCCTACTGGTTGCAATACCCGGAGTTTTGTTTACTTTCACTTTTACATTGGTTAAAAATACAAGTAAATAATACAATTTCCCTCAAACTGACAAGCTAAACCAACATATCTGATTACAGGGGTCAGGGCTCATTAATAATTTATTTCTGGGCAGAGACCAGTCAGACGAGAGAAGAATCACGGCTGGTCAGCTGCTGGAGGCATTGTCTCTTAGAGCTCACAACGAGCGAATTTATTCTTATTTAAGACCTTTTAAAACGGCGATTGCACGCAATCCACACGTTAGAGCACACCAAGAGCTAAATTCAGATGTTTCTGAACTGTTTAAAGTAATAACATGATATATTCGCGGCAGCCAACTGCCCGCGAGCTAGCGATGTATTTCTCTGAACACTTGAAGTCCACAGATAAATTACAGCCTTTCACATTAAAACACTGCAGCGAAACGGCACAAAACAATTAGAAAAATATATTATACACATGAAAATGAGTGTTTATATGTGCTTGTGAGATTTATCTGTCAGGCTGAACATCGCAGCGATTGCTCAGCGTTGCATAACATGGTAAAGCAGGGAGCTACACTGAGACCAAAAGGGTCGCATGCATCACTGATTATTTTTGTACCTACTTATGTGTTATGCTATGATTTAATATGACCATTTATTAAAACAGAAATGTGTATTTTAAGAATACGTTTTATAACGTAAATTATGTCTCTGGCCAAAGAACAGAGAGAAAGACGAGAGAGAAATGAGCGCTTCCAAAAATAATATCACAGCGAATTTTACGAATCCACCCATTAGAACACAACAAGAGCAGAATTCAGGTGATTTTGAACTGTTTATGTGTGCAAAATGAAATATAATTTGACAGCGTGATACAGCTTATGAATACTGGAAGGAAAAAAAGTCACGACAGCCTTTTAACTCTGGAGTCTATTAACGCATATACGCGTTTTGAGTCATTTTCTCCTGATAACCCCGAAATTTACTTAAATTAAACTTTCAGTTTTAATCGAGCAATACATCAATCGAATCTGTAAAGGGTCTACTTTTTTTTGGATACAAACATAATAACAACAAAACTTTGTGCACTTATAAAATAAATATAACAAACAAGGTGCAGCCTTGGTCTGCGCTGATCTTCATTTACAAACACGTCATTAAAATGAACTGTAACTCCATGAATATTCAACGAAGAGACATGAGAGATATATCTATAGAAAGCTTGAGATGTCTACTTTTAAACAAAAGAAGTGCTGCCGAACAAATATTCTGTGATAAAGTAATCCATATCAAAACAACGCGATGTCCATTTTTCACGTCTAATGTGTATGGAAGGCCAAGAGGGTCAAATAGACGTGAATTTTAACGTGTCTCTGTAAAGGGTCTACTTTTTTTGGATACAAACATAATAACAACAAAACTTTGGGCACTTATAAAATAAAGATAACAAACAAGGTGTGCTGTCTGCAGCCTTGGTCTGCGCTGATCTTCATTTACAAACACGACATTAAAATGAACTGTAACTCCATGAATACTCAACGAAGAGACATGAGAGATATATCTATAGAAAACTTGACATGTCTACTTTTAAACCAAACAAGTGCTCCCGAACAAATATTCTGTGATAAAGTAATCCATATCAAAACAACGCGATGTCCTTTTTTCACGTTTAATGTGTATGGAAGGCCAAGAGGGTCAAATACACGTGAATTTTAACGCGTCAACAACACGTTAAATACGTGTATTTCATGCGTAGACAACACGTATTTAATATTATTTATTTATCGGCACTGCACAACATGGTAAAGTCATTTATATATTTTTTAATAGCTTCTTAAAATACTATATTACTCCGATATTATATCCAATATTGTTTAACACCTTAAATACATGTTGTTTACACGTGAAAAATCAGCGGGTATTTAACATGTATTTCATGTTGAAATACACGTGAAATACATGTGAAGTACACGTTAAAAATCAGTTTGAAGAGGTCAATTTCATTGGCTGCTGAGGAAGTCAAACCACTTCTGTGTGCTTAGAGGGGTGTACCATTCATAGACAGGCAACCACCATTTAACATGCTATAGATCAGCTTATTCAGCTTTATTATTTAGTCTTTTTTCTTTTCTGTTTTGTATAGCCTATAGAAATAATATATTTAAGTTTCAGTTTTATGAAATATTTATTTTATAATAAATATTAATTAAAATTTTGTGGTGATAGTATAAAGTTTATAAAAGTTACAGTATTTTGTAATGAAACAGGACTTTTTGTTTAGCTCTTGACTCGCCAAAGTATACTATATATAGTGTCCCTTCTTTAATTTTTCAGTAATGTGTGATAACTTAAAATATGTTGTCAGTACTATTAAAATAAGATTACATTGAATGGTATTTAGGAGATTATGGTTTTTGCATGACTTATTTCGCATTCTGCTAGATAACCCTGTCGTAGCTGTTATCATAGCCTAGGCTTTTTATTAAAAAAAGAAAACAGCAAGGGACCATGGAAAAAGACTGTTGCAGGTGTAATTTTTTATGGTATTATTATTTTTATTTTTTTGCAGCAGGGCAACTCAAGAATGTTGGGCACACAAGTACTGTGGCTCTTTTGCCCCATGGCCAAGATGGCCAAGCCAACATCAAAGTTAGTTCACTAACTTTTAATTCTAGTTATGTTGGCTTGGCAACAAGCCAACATACTGTTATGCTATTTAAACTTCTTCTTTTTTTTCTTATTATTATTTTTCTGACAGAAATTCTGTACGCTACTCCTCCTAGGGCTTTAAAGCCACAAGCCCCAAACTCGGCAGACACCTGCGGGATAGAGTGGTGGTGTGTGCTATATCTTTTCAGAGTGATCAGACTTAAAGTTTTTTTTTTATTAATTTTTAAATGTCAAAATTCATTACCCATAGACTTACATTGTCTGAGAAAAATTGCGCCCCTACAGTTGCAATGACATTTAGGGGCGGAGTCGGGTTTCGTTTCACTTTTAAACTGGTTAAAAATACTGCTGCTCAGCCCAGGCTGTCTACACGGAGCCGAGAACTAGCGAATTCATTCTTATTTAAGACCTTTTAAAAACGCGATTACACGCAATCCACACGTTAGAACACACCAAGAGCTAAATTCAGATGTTTCTGAACTGTTTAAAGTAATAACATTATATATTCGCGGCAGCCAACTGCTCGCGAGCTGGCGATGTATTTCTCTGAACACTTGAAGTCCACAGAGAATTTACAGCCTTTCGCATTAAAACACTGCAGCGAAACGGCACAAAACAATTAGAATAATATATTATATGGTTTTAAAGTAGTTTTGGCCACTGTCACGCTGGTCTTAGCTGGTTTCTAACTGAATCATCATGCTTAACGTCACAGATGAGCTCGCGATGTATTTGTCTGAACACTTGAAGTACACATTTACAGCCTTTCACATTAAAACACTGCAGCGAAACGGCACAAAACAATTAGAAGAATATATTACACATATGAAAATGAGTGTTTATATGTGCTTGTGAGATTTCTCTGTCAGGCTTAACGTCGCAGCAATTGCTCAGCGTTGCATAACATGGTAAAGCAGGGAGCTACACTGAGACCAAAAGGGTCGCATGCATCACTGATTATTTTTGTACCTACTTATGTGTTATGCTATGATTTAATATGACCATTTATTAAAACAGAAATGTGTATTTTAAGAATACGTTTTATAACGTGCTCCGAGCATTCAACACATCAAGTTGGCTTCAGCCCCGCGCTGCGGGAAAGCTTAACTGAGCAGCTGATGGCGCGTGTGCACGAGAGAGAGCCGCGCGTATCGCGGACAGGGACAGCAACACTGAAGAGAGCTGTCGTTCAGGACGTTCACTTCCTCCTGGACCTGAACGAACAAATTCAAATCGCAGTTTTAAATAAACAGAAAAAAGAGCGAAAAGCAAAAGAGCTCAATTCAGCAGCGCGGTGTTGTTCAGGGAGCAAGCAGAGACGCGTCTCAAAGTCTTCTTGCTTTTGTACCGACAACAAATACATACAAAATATGTCGAAATACCCGTGTTGGAAAGTGTGTTCGAATAAGTATGTGGTTATGTCTTAAGTGAAAGTAAAGATTTGCAAAAAAAAAATCGGATGTGTATCATCATAATGGATGCGTTTGTCTCTTAAAGGGACCGCGCCTAATTTACTAGCTCTGCTGTCAGTGTCTTTAATGTATGAAAATGAAAGTAATCACTCACTGCTCTTGACTGAATTACCTTGTAGTACAAGAATTTATCCAAAGTCAATCCAAAAATAAGATAGAATTGTTTTACTAGTGGGTGCAGGCCACTAGTTAATTTATGTAAGTGAGTATGGCAAAATAGTGATCTGTGAAATATTATACCCACTAATTCTTCATACAGTAGGCTACCAGTGAAATTGATTTAAAAAAATAATAATTAAGGACCTGCCCATGTTTTGCTTAAGTGTTTCTTTCTTTAATTGTTAATGCAACCTTTTCACACCACAGACTGAACCAAATTAAGCATTTCTTGCTTGGTAACTGTTCAACAAAGTATTGATAGTTGTGTAAATATTGTCATACTGACAGTCTGAAGTTTTGGTTGATTCCATTACATATCTTTTTATCAAAGTTATCCGAAATTATCAAGATGAATTTGTTCTGAGTTATTGTCATATATTATTACCAGTTTCTAAACTACAGCAAATAAACTGTGATTATGTGAGAAATGTTGAAGGTGTCTGAATACATTTTGGTTTGATTGTGTATTTTATCTTACAGTGAAGACTACGCAGTGCTATTTTACATTAACAAAAACAAACTTAAAAAAAGTAAACATTATGTAAATAGCACAAATAAATAAATAGAATGAACATACAGTACAAATTAAACAATTTTAAACAGTGTGTAACTGCATCATCTATACAAACCATTGTGCTTGGACCCCTTATGATCTCCTTGATTTAAAATGCATTGTTTCAGTAATCTTGTGTGTCGTTGCCCACAACGCAACGGTGGCAGGACTGTGAAATACATACACGAGAAAAATAGGCAAGACTTATTTCACATCCAGCTAGACAACCCTGTCATAGCTGTTATCATAGCCCAGGCTTTTTATTAAAAAAAGAAAACAGCAAGGGAGCATGGAAAAAGACTGTTGCAGGTGTATTTTTTTATGGCATTATTATGTGTATTAATTTTGCAGCGGGGCAACTCAATGTTGGGCACACAAGTACTTTGGCTCTTTTGCTCCATGGCCAAGATGGCCAAGCCAACATCAAAGTTAGTTCACTAACTTTTAATTCTAGTTATTAAGTTGGCTTGAGAAAGCCAACTTACTGAAATCCGTCTTAAACTTATTAAGTTGGCTTGAAAAAGCCAACTTACTGATCTACTATTTAATCTTATTATTATTATTCTTCTGAGCCAAATTTTAAACACTATCTCCTCCTAGAGCTTTCAAGCTAGAACCACCAAACTCGGGTCAGACCTTCAGACTGGTCTGACTCGGGTTGCTATATCTTTTCTAACTGATCCAGCTTATGGTTTTCGTAAACCAGACTACCAAAACCACCTTAAATCCCATAGACTTTCATTGAGGGGGTACAAACTTTTGAAAAATAAGGCTTATAATATATTTAAGCTGTCTACTACCATAGCAAACCTTAAAAACTCTCTACTGAGAATACAGCTAAAACCAGCCTAAGCTGATCAGTTGTTTTGGCTAGTCTCCCAAACTGGTTTTTAAGTGGTTTTGACCACTCTCACGCTGGTCTTAGCTGGGTTTTAGCTGGTTTTTACTGAATCCACTGTTTTTAGCTGGTTTTTGCCAGATTCTTATAGAAACATGCTAACAACATGCTAGTTACTCACTAATCAGACTAGAAACATACTTCTAACAAGTTTTAAAGTGGTTTTGGCCACTGTCACGCTGGCCTTAGCTGGTCTTAGCTGGTTTTAGGTGGTTTTCTTTACTGAATCAACTGGTTTTAGCTAGATTATCATAGAAACATGTTAATACCATGTTAGTAACTTGCTAATCAGACTAGAAACATACTTCTAACATGGTTTAAAGTGGTTTTGGCCACTGTCAAGCTGGCTTTAGCTGGTCTTAGCTGGTTTTAGGTGGTTTTCTTTAATGAATCAACTGGTTTTAGCTAGATTATCATAAAAACATATTAACAACATGTTAGTAATTTGCTAATCAGTCTAGAAACATACTTCTAACAAGTTTTAAAGTGGTTTTGGCCACTGTCAAGCTGGCTTTAGCTGGTCTTAGCTGGTTTTAGGTGGTTTTCTTTACTGAATCAACTGGTTTTAGCTAGATTATCATAGAAACATGTTAACAACATGTTAGTAACTTGATAATCAGACTAGAAACATACTTCTAACATGGTTTAAAGTGGTTTTGGCCACTGTCAAGCTGGCTTTAGCTGGTCTTAGCTGGTTTTAGGTGGTTTTCTTTACTGAATCAACTGGTTTTAACTAGATTATCATAGAAACATGTTAATAACATGCTAGTAACTTGCTAATCAGACTAGAAACATACTTCTAACATGGTTTAAAGTGGTTTTGGCCACTGTCAAGCTGGTCTTAGCTGGTTTCTAACTGAATCAACTGGTTTTAGCTCGATTATCATAGAAACATGTTAACAACATGTTAGTAACTTGATAATCATGTCAAAAACATGCTTTTAACATGGTTTTAAAGTAGTTTTGGCCACTGTCACGCTGGTCTTAGCTGGTTTCTAACTTAATCAACTGGTTTTACCTGGATTAGCATAGAAACATGTTAGTCACTTGCTAGCCATGCTAGCCACATGCTAGTCACATTTTAATCATGCTAGCAACATGCTAGTTGTATACTAATCATTCTAAAAACATGCTAGAGACATACTAGCAACATGCTAATCATGCTACAAACATGCTAACGACATGCTAGTCACTTGCTAATCATGTTAATAAAATGCTAGCAACATGAAAATCATGCTAGAGACATGCTAGCCACATGCTAATCATGCTACTAAAATGTTAACAACATGCTAATCATGCTACAAACATGCTAGCAACATGCTAATCATGCTAGCAAAATGTTAGCGACATGCTAGCAACATGCTAATCATGCTAGAAACATACTAACAACATGCTAGAGACATGCTAGCCACATGCTAATCATGCTAGAAACATGTTAGCAACATGCTAATCATGCTACAAACATGCTAGCAACATGCTAATCATGCTAGCAAAATGTTAGCGACATGCTAGCAACATGCTAATCATGCTAGAAACATGCTAACAACATGCTAGAGACATGCTAGCCACATGCTAATCATGCTAGAAACATGTTAGCAACATGCTAATCATGCTACAAACATGCTAGCAACATGCTAATCATGCTAGCAAAATGTTAGCAACGTGCTAGCAACATGCTAATCATGCTAGAAACATGCTAACAACATGCTAGCCACATGCTAATCATGCTAGAAACATGCTAGCAACATGCTAATCATGTTAGAAACATGCTAGCAACATGCTAATCATAATAGAAACATGTTAGCAAAATGCTAATAATGCTACAAACATGCTAGCGACATGCTAGCAACATGCTAATCATGCTACAAACATATTAGCAACATGCTAATCATGCTAACAAAATGCTAGCGAAATGTTAACAACATGCTAATCATTCTACAAACATGCTAGTGGAATGCTAGCAACATGCTAATCATGCTAGCAAAATGCTAGCAAAATGTTAATCATGCTACAAACATGCTAACGACATGCTAGTCACTTGCTAATCATGTTAATAAAATGCTAGCAACATGAAAATCATGCTAGAGACATGCTAGCCACATGCTAATCATGCTACCAAAATGTTAACAACATGCTAATCATGCTACAAACATGCTAGCAACATGCTAATCATGCTAGCAAAATGTTAGCGACATACTAGCAACATGCTAATCATGCTCGAAACATGCTAACAACATGCTAGCCACATGCTAATCATGCTAGAAACATGTTAGCAACATGCTAATCATGCTACAAACATGCTAGCAACATGCTAATCATGCTAGCAAAATGTTAGCGACATGCTAGCAACATGCTAATCATGCTAGAAACATGCTAGTCACATGCTAGAAACATGCTAGCAAAATGCTAATCATGCTAAAATCATGCTCTCAACATGCTAGAAACATGTTAACAACTTTGCTAATCATGCTAACGACATGGTAGTCACTTGCTTATAATGCTAGTAATATGTTAATCACTTTCTTTTTTAAACTTCTTAACTTTTCAAACTTTTACATTTTTAAAACTTTTTAAGCTTTTCAAACTTTCTACATTTTTCTAACTTTCTGGCCAGGCTTTTTCAAGCCAACTTAAAGTTTGAAAACAAACTTTACTATCTAGTTATTATTATTCTTCCTTTTCTGAGACTAAAACTTCTGACTCTAACTCCTCCTAGAGCTTTAACTCTACAGACTCCAAACTCGGCCCAGCTCTTCAGACTGATCTCCCCGGGTGTGCTATATCTTTTCTAACTGATCGGACTTACGGTTTTCATAAAAATGAAGATTAAAAATCATAAAAACTCCCATAGACTTACATTGAAAAGCCTCTCATCAACTGAACATTCCGTCAAACTCCAACTGTCAAAAATTCAAATCTAAACACACTGAAGCCCATTAAACTCATAGTCTATGTACTATGTACATATTGTATGTACTATTACTAACCCATTCAAACTCATTCAAACTCATCTATCATGTCATATCTATCTATCTATCTATCTATCTATCTATCTATCTATCTATCTATCTAGCTAGCTAGCTAGCTATTTCTAATCTATCTATCTATCTATCTATCTATCTATCTATCTATCTATAATCTGTCTGTTTCTAATCTATCTATCTATCTATCTATAATCTGTCTGTTTCTAAACTATCTATCTATCTATCTATCTATCTATCTATCTATAATCTGTCTGTTTCTAATATATCTATCTATCTATCTATAATATGTCTGTTTCTAAACTATCTATCTATCTATAATCTGTCTGTTTCTAATCTATCTATGTTTCTAATCTATCTATCTATCTATCTATCTATCTATCTATCTATCTATCTATAATCTGACTGTTTCTAATCTATCTATCTATCTATCTATCTATCTATCTATAATCTGTCTGTTTCTAATCTATCTATTCTATCTATCTATCTATCTATCTATCTATCTATCTATCTATCTATAATCTGTCTGTTTCTAATCTATCTATCTATCTATCTATCTATCTATCTATCTATCTATCTATAATCTGTCTGTTTCTAAACTATCTATCTATCTATCTATCTATCTATCTATCTATCTATCTATCTATCTATCTATCTATCTATCTATCATCTGTCTGTTTCTAATCTATCTATCTATCTATCTATCTATTTATCTATCTATCTATCTATCTATCTATAATCTGACTGTTTCTAATCTATCTATCTATCTATCTATCTATCTATCTATCTATCTATAATCTGTCTGTTTCTAATCTATCTATCTATCTATAATCTGACTGTTTCTAATCTATCTATCTATCTATCTATCTATCTATCTATCTATCTATCTATCTATCTATGTATCTATCTATCTATCTATCTTCATAGCAACACTCTAGCAACTATCCAAGCCAACCTAGAAACCACCCAGGGTATCCTAGCAACCACATAGCAACACCTTAGCAACCACTCGGGGTACCCTAGCAACCGCATAGCAACACCCTAGCAACCATCCCAGATACCCTAGCAACCGCATAGCAACACCTTAGCAACCACTCGGGGTACCCTAGCAACCGCATAGCAACACCCTAGCAACCATCCCAGATACCCTAGCAACCGCATAGCAACACCTTAGCAACCACTCAGGGTACCCTAGCAACCGCATAGCAACACCCTAGCAACCATCCCACATACCCTAGCAACCGCATAGCAACACCTTAGCAACAACTCAGGGTACCCTAGCAACCGCATAGCAACACCCTAGCAACCATCCCAGATACCCTAGCAACCGCATAGCAACACCTTAGCAACAACTCAGGGTACCCTAGCAACCACATAGCAACACCCTAGCAACCATCCCAGATACCCTAGCAACCGCATAGCAACACCTTAGCAACCACTCAGGGTACCCTAGCAACCGCATAGCAACACCCTAGCAACCATCCCAGGTACCCTAGCAACCGCATAGCAACACCCTAGCAACCACTCCAGGTACCCTAGCAACCGCATAGCAACACCTTAGCAACCACTCCGGGTACCCTAGCAACTGCATAGCAATTATCAAACTTTTTAACTTAACTTAAAATTTAATTTTAAACTCTTTAAACTGGCCAGGCTTTCTCAAGCCAACTTAAAGTTTGTCTTGACGAACTTTTTTATCTAGTTAAGTTGGCTTGAGAGAGCCAACTTACTGATATTGTATTTAAACTTCTTATTATTATTATTCTTCTGAGACTAAAACTGTTGACTGCTACTCCTCCTAGAGCTTTAACTCTACAAACTCCAAACTCAGCCCAGCTCTTCAGACTGATCTGAAGTTAGTTGCTATATCTTTTTAGACTGATCGGACTTATACTTTTCATAAAACTGAAGATTAAAAATCATAAAAATCCCATAGACTTGCATTGAAAAGCCTCTGCTCATCTGAACATTCCGTGAACTCCAACTGTCAAAAATTCAAATCTAAACACACTGAAGCCCATTAGACTCAATCAGACTAACCTATGTACTATTACTAACCCATTCAAACTCATTCAAACTCATCTATCTATCTATATTCAAACTCTATCTATCTATCTATCTATCTATCTATCTATCTATCTATCTATCTATCTATATATCTATCTATCTATCAAACTCATCTATCTATCTATCTATCTATCTATCTATCTATCTATATTCAAACTCATCTATCTATAATCAAACTCATCTATTTATCTATCTATATTCAAACTCATCTATCTATCTATCTATCTATCTATCTATTCAAACTTATCTATCTATCTATCCTAATAACATGCTAGTCATGCTAAAAATCATGCTAGCAACATGCTAGTCGCATGCTAATCATGCTAAAATCATGCTAACAACATGGTAATCATGCTAAAATCATGCTAGCAACATGCTAATCATGCTAAAATCATGCTAGCAACATGCTAATCATGCTAAAATCATGCTAGCAACATGCTAGTCGCCTGCTAATCATGCTAAAATCATGCTAGCAACATGCTAATCATGCTAAAATCATGCTAGCAACATGCTAATCATGCTAAAATCATGCTAGCAACATGCTAGTCGCCTGCTAATCATGCTAAAATCATGCTAGCAACATGCTAATCATGCTAAAATCATGCTAGCAATATGCTAATCATGCTAAAATCATGCTAGCAACATGCTAGTCGCATGCTAATCATGCTAAAATCATGCTAGCAACATGCTAATCATGCTAAAATCATGCTAGCAACTTGCTAGTCGCATGCTAATCATGCTAAAATCATGCTAGCAACATGCTAATCATGCTAAAATCATGCTAGCAACTTGCTAGTCGCATGCTAATCATGCTAAAATCATGCTAAAATCATGCTAGCAACATGCTAATCATGCTAAAATCATGCTAGCAACATGCTAGTCGCATGCTAGTCATGCTAGAGAAATGCTAGCAACATGCAAATCATGCTAAAATCATGCTAGCAACATGCTAGTCGCATGCTAATCATGCTAAAATCATGCTAGCAACATGCTAGTCGCATGCTAATCATGCTAAAATCATGCTAGCAACATGCTAATCATGCTAAAATCATGCTAGCAACATGCTAGTCGCATGCTAATCATGCTAAAATCATGCTAGCAACATGCTAATCATGCTAAAATCATGCTAGCAACATGCTAGTCGCATGCTAATCATGCTAAAATCATGCTAGCAACATGCTAATCATGCTAAAATCATGCTAGCAACATGCTAGTCGCATGCTAATCATGCTAAAATCATGCTAGCAACATGCTAATCATGCTAAAATCATGTTAAAATCATGCTAGCAACATGCTAATCATGCTAAAATCATGCTAAAATCATGCTAGCAACATGCTAGTCGCATGCTAATCATGCTAAAATCATAATAGCAACATGCTAATCATGCTAAAATCATGCTAGCAACATGCTAGTCGCATGCTAGTCATGCTAGAGACATGCTAGCAACATGCTAATCATGCTGAAATCATGCTAGCAACATGCTAGTCGCATGGTAATCATGCTAAAATCATGCTAGCAACATGCTAATCATGCTAAAATCATGCTAGCAACATGCTAGTCGCATGGTAATCATGCTAAAATCATGCTAGCAACATGCTAATCATGCTAAAATCATGCTAGCAACATGCTAGTCGCATGCTAATCATGCTAGCAACATGCTAATCATGCTAAAATCATGTTAGCAACATGCTAGTCGCATGCTAATCATGCTAAAATCATGCTAGCAACATGCTAATCATGCTAAAATAATGCTAGCAACATGCTAGTCACATGCTAGTCATGCTAGAGATATGCTAGCAACATGCTAATCATGCTAAAATCATGCTAGCAACATGCTAGTCGCATGCTAATCATGCTAAAATCATGCTAGCAACATGCTAATCATGCTAAAATCATGCTAGCAACATGCTAGTCGCATACTAATCATGCTAAAATCATGCTAGCAACATGCTAATCATGCTAAAATCATGTTAGCAACATGCTAGTCGCATGCTAATAATGCTAAAATCATGCTAGCAACATGCTAATCATGCTAAGTACATGCTTGTCACATGGTAGTCACTTGCTTGTAATGCTAGCAATATGTTAATCACTGTCATTTTTATACTTCTTAAACTTTTAAATCTTTTTAAACTTTTAAACTTTTCACATTTTCAAACTTTTCAAACTTTTCAAACTTTTCAAACTTTCTAAACTTTCTAAACTTTTCAAACTTTCTGGTCAGGCTTTCTCAAGCCAACTTAAAGTTTGTCTTGACGAACTTTTTTATCTAGTTATTATTATTCTTCTGAGACTAAAACTCTTGACTGCTACTCCTCCTAGAGCTTTAACTCTACAAACTCCAAACTCAGCCCAGCTCTTCAGACTGATCTGAAGTTAGTTGCTATATCTTTTTAGACTGATCGGACTTATACTTTTCATAAAACTGAAGATTAAAAATCATAAAAACTCCCATAGACTTGCATTGAAAAGCCTCTGCTCAACTGAACATTCCGTCAAACTCCAACTGTCAAAAATTCAAATCTAAACACACTGAAGCCCATTAAACTCATAGTCTATGTACTATGTATATATTGTATGTACTATTACTAACCCATTCAAACTCATTCAAACTCATCTATCATGTCATATATATTTATCTATCTATCTATCTATCTATCTATCTATCTATCTATCTATTTCTAATCTATCTATCTATCTATCTATCTATCTATCTTTCTATCTATAATCTGTCTGTTTCTAATCTATCTATCTATCTATAATCTGTCTGTTTCTAAACTATCTATCTATCTATCTATCTAAAATCTGTCTGTTTCTAATCTATCTATCTATCTATCTATAATCTGTCTGTTTCTAATCTATCCATCTATCTATCTATCTATCTATAATATGTCTGTTTCTAAACTATCTATCTATCTATTATCTGTCTGTTTCTAATCTATCTATTCTATCTATCTATCTATCTATCTATCTATAATCTGTCTGTTTCTAATCTATCTATTCTATCTATCTATCTATCTATAATCTGTCTGTTTCTAATCTATCTATTCTATCTATCTATCTATCTATCTATCTATAATCTGTCTGTTTCTAATCTATCTATCTATCTATCTATCTATCTATCTATAATCTGACTGTTTCTAATCTATCTATCTATCTATCTATCTATCTATCTATCTATCTATCTATCTTCATAGCAACACTCTAGCAACTATCCAAACCAACCTAGAAACCACCCAGGGTATCCTAGCAACCGCATAGCAACACCTTAGCAACCACTCGGGGTACCCTAGCAACCGCATAGCAACACCCTAGCAACCACCCAGGGTATCCTAGCAACCGCATAGCAACACCTTAGCAACCACTCGGGGTACCCTAGCAACCGCATAGCAACACCCTAGCAACCATCCCAGATACCCTAGCAAACGCATAGCAACACCTTAGCAACCACTCGGGGTACCCTAGCAACCGCATAGCAACACCCTAGCAACCATCCCAGATACCCTAGCAACCGCATAGCAACACCTTAGCAACCACTCGGGGTACCCTAGCAACCACATAGTAACACCCTAGCAACCATCCCAGTAACACTAGCAACCGCATAGCAACACCTTAGCAACCACTCAGGGTACCCTAGCAACCGCATAGCAACACCCTAGCAACCATCCCAGATACCCTAGCAACCGCATAGCAACACCTTAGCAACCACTCAGGGTACCCTAGCAACCGCATAGCAACACCCTAGCAACCATCCCAGATACCCTAGCAACCGCATAGCAACACCTTAGCAACCACTCAGGGTACCCTAGCAACCGCATAGCAACACCCTAGCAACCATCCCAGATACCATAGCAACCGCATAGCAACACCTTAGCAACCACTCAGGGTACCCTAGCAACCGCTTAGCAACACCTTAGCAACCACTCCTGGGGACCCTAGATCTATCTATCTTCTGACTGTGTCTATCTATCTATCTATCTATCTATCTATCTATCTATTTTATCTATCTCATACTGAAAACCATCAAACTTAAAACTTTTTAAACTTCTTAAACTTTTCAATCTTTTCAAACTTTTCAAACTTTTCTAACTTTTTCAGACTTTCTGGTCAGGCTTTCTCAAGCCAACTTAAAGTTTGTCTTGACGAACTTTTTTATCTAGTTAAGTTGGCTTGAGAGAGCCAACTTACTGATATTGTATTTAAACTTCTTATTATTAAGTTGGCTTGAGAGAGCCAACTTACTGATATTCTATTTAAACTTATTATTATGTTGGCTTGGCAACAAGCCAACATACTGTTATGCTATTTAAACTTCTTCTTTTTTTTCTTATTATTATTTTTCTGACAGAAATTCTAAACGCTACTCCTCCTAGGGCTTTAAAGCCACAAGCCCCAAACTCGGCAGACACCTGCGGGATAGAGCGGTGATGGTTGCTATATCTTTTCAGACTGATCAGACTTAAAGTTTTTTTTTAATTAATTTTTAAATGTCAAATTACATTACCCATAGACTTACATTATCTGAGAAAAATTGCGCCCCTAGTTGCAATAACCGAGATTAAAGGGAGGAGTCAGGTTTCGTTTCACTTTTAAACCGGTTAAAAATACCAAGTAAATAATACAATTTCCCTCAAACTGACAAGCTAAACCAACATATCTGATTATTACAGGGGTCAGGGCTCATTAATAATTTATTTCTGGGCAGAGAGCAGTTAGAAAGACGAGAGAAGAATCAATGCTGCTCAGCTCAGGCACTGTCTCCAGGAGCTCACAACGAGCGAATTCATTCTTATTTAAGACCTTTTAAAACGGCGACTGCACGCAATCCACACGTTAGAACACACCAAGAGCTAAATTCAGATGTTTCTGAACTGTTTAAAGTAATAACATGATATATTCGCGGCAGCCAAATGTCCGCGAGCCCGCGATGTATTTCTCTGAACACTTGAAGTCCACATGACAGCCGCGTTTCGGGGCGAGATCGGACAAATAAATAGGCTAGCTATATAAACTGACAAGCTAAACCAACATATGTTATTATTACCGGGTCAGGTCTCATTTATAAATTATGTCTCTGGCCAAAGAACAGCGAGAAAGACGAGAGAGAAATGAGCGCTTCATCCGCATTTTTAAGCGCTTCCAAAAATAATATCACAGCGAATTGCACTAATCCACCCATTAGAACACAACAAGAGCAGAATTCAGGTGTTTTTGAACTGTTTATGTGTGCAAAATGAAATATAATTTGACAACGTGATACAGCTTATGAATACTTGATTTCTGGGCAGAGAGCAGTCAGACAGACGAGAGAAGAATCACGGCTGCTCAGCTCATGCTGTCTCCACGGAGCTCACAACGAGCGAATTTATTCTTATTTAAGACCTTTTATAATTAAATTATATCGGCGATTGCACGCAATCCACACGTTAGAACACACCAAGAGCTAAAATCAGATGTTTCTGAACTGTTTAAAGTAATAACATGATATATTCGCGGCAGCGCGACTGCCCGCGAGCTCGCCATGTATTTCTCTGAACACTTGAAGAGAATTTACAGCCTGTCACATTAAAACACTGCAGCGAAACGGCACAAAACAATTAGAAAAATATATTATACACATGAAAATGAGTGTTTATATGTGATTGTGAGATTTTATCTGTCAGGCTGAACCTCACATCAATTGTTATCCATCGTCACAACATGGTAAAGTCATTTATATATATTTTTTAAGAGCTTCTTAAAATAAATATTCCTGCGAATGCACACAATCCACCAATTAGAACACACTAAGAGAAAAATCCAGGGGTTTTTGAGCCGTGTATGTGCGCAAAATGCAATATTTGACATCGCGAAGGGAAAAAAAAGTCACATGACAGCCGCGTTTGGGGCGAGATCAGACAAATAAATAGGCTACACATTTCATTCACACTGACAAGCTAAATCAACATATGTTATTATTACCGGGTCAGATATCTCATTAATAAATTATGTCTCTGACCAAAGAACAGAGAGAAAGACGAGAGAGAAATGAGCACTTCATCAGCATTTTTTAAGAGCTTCCAAAAATAATATCACAGCACTAGTCCACCCATTAGAACACAACAAGAGCAGAATTCAGGTGTTTTTGATATGTTTATGTGTGAAAAATGACATATAATTTGACAGCGCGATACAGCTTATGAATACTGGAAGGAAAAAAGTCACGACAGCCTTTTAACTCTGGAGTCGATTAACGCATATACGCGTTTTGAGTCATTTTCTGCTGATAACCCTGACAATTACTTAAATTACATTTTCAGTTTTAATCGTACAGATAAGAGCAATACATCAATCGAATCTGTAAAGGGTCTACTTTTTTTTGGATACAAACATAATAACAACAAAACTTTGTGCATTTATAAAATAAAGATAACAAACAAGGTGTGCTGTCTCCAGCCTTGGTCTGCGCTGATCTTCATTTACAGCACGTCATTAAAATGAACTGTAACTCCATGAATACTCAACGAAGAGACATGAGAGATATATCTATAGAAAGCTTAACATGTCTACTTTTAAACCAAACGAGTGCTGCCGAACAAATATTC
Source organism: Carassius auratus (assembly GCF_003368295.1). NCBI lineage: Eukaryota > Metazoa > Chordata > Actinopteri > Cypriniformes > Cyprinidae > Carassius > Carassius auratus. Next base: position 13,053,130 of record NC_039261.1, on the reverse strand, counting down.
TGTGATAAAGTAATCCATATCAAAACAATGCGATATCCTTTTTTCACGTCTAATGTGTATGGAAGGCCAAGAGGGTCAAATATACACGTGAATTTTAACGTGTCTCTGTAAAGGGTCTACTTTTTTTTGGATACAAACATAATAACAACAAAACTTTGGGCACTTATAAAATAAAGATAACAAACAAGGTGTGCTGTCTGCAGCCTTGGTCTGCGCTGATCTTCATTTACAAACACGTCACTAAAATGAACTGTAACTCCATGAATACTCAACGAAGAGACATGAGAGATATATCTATAGAAAGCTTGACATGTCTACCTTTAAACTAAACAAGTGCTCCCGAACAAATATTCTGTGATAAAGTAATCCATATCAAAACAAAGCGATGTCCTTTTTTCACGTCTCCCTCATTATATCTAATGTGTATGGAAGGCCAAGAGGGTCAAATACACGTGAATTTTAACGCGTCAACAACACGTTAAATACGTGTATTTCATGCGTAGACAACACGTATTTAATATTATTTATTTATCGGCGCTGCACAACATGGTAAAGTAATTTATATATATTTTTAAGAGCTTCTTAAAATACTATATTACTCCGATATTATATCCAATATTAGTTAACGAGTTAAATACGTGTTGTTTACACATGAAAAATCAGCGGGTATTTAACGTGTATTTCACGTGTTAAATACACGTGAAATACACTTGAAGTACAAGTTAAAAATCAGTTTGAAGAGGTCAATGTCATTGGCTGCTGAGGACTTGGGTCAAACCACTTCTGTGAGCTTAGAAGGGTGTACCATTCATAGACAAGCAACCACCATTTAACATGCTATAGATCAGCTTATTCAGCCTTATTATTTAGTCTTTTTTCTTTTCCGTTTTGTATAGCCTATAGAAATAATATATTTAAGTTTCAGTTTTATGAAATATTTATTTTATAATAAATATTAATTAAAATTTTGATTAAAATTCTTAAATTTTTCAGTGATGTGTGATAACTTAAAATATGTTGTCAGTACTATTAAAATAAGATTAAATTGAATGGTATTTAGGAGATTATGGTTTTTGCATGACTTATTTCACATTCAGCTAGACAACCCTGTCGTAGCTGTTTTCATAGCCTAGGCTTTTTATTTAAAAAGAAAACAGCAAGGGACCATGGAAAAAGACTGTCGCAGGTGTATTTTTTTATGGTATTATTTATTTATTTTTTTGGCAGCGGGGCAACTCAAGAATGCTAGGCACACAAGTACTGTGGCTCTTTTGCCCCATGGCCAAGATGGCCAAGCCAACATCAAAGTTAGTTCACTAACTTTTAATTCTAGTTATTATTATTATTATTATTCTTCTGAGACTAAAATTTTCAACTGCTACTCCTCCTAGAGCTTTAACTCTACAGACTCCAAACTCAGCCCAGATCTTCAAACTGATCTGAAGTTAGTTGCTATATCTTTTTAGACTGATCGGACTTATACTTTTCATAAAACTGAAGATTAAAAATCATAAAAACTCCCATAGACTTGCATTGAAAAGCCTCTGCTCAACTGAACATTCCGTCAAACTCCAACTGTCAAAAATTCAAATCTAAACACACTGAAGCCCATTAAACTCATAGTCTATGTACTATGTACATATTCTATGTACTATTACTAACCCATTCAAACTCATTCAAACTCATGCAAACTCATCTATCATATCTATCTATCTATCTATCTATCTATCTATCTATCTATCTATCTATCTATCTATCTATAATCTGTCTGTTTCTAATCTATCTATCTATCTATAATCTGTCTGTTTCTAAACTATCTATCTATCTATAATCTGTCTGTTTCTAATCTATCTATCTATCTATCTATCTATCTATCTATCTATCTATCTATCTATCTATAATCTGACTGTTTCTAATCTATCTATCTATCTATCTATAATCTGTCTGTTTCTAAACTATCTATCTATCTATAATCTGACTGTTTCTAATCTATCTATCTATCTATCTATAATCTGTCTGTTTCTAAACTATCTATCTATCTATAATCTGACTGTTTCTAATCTATCTATCTATCTATAATCTGTTTCTTATCTATCTATCTATCTATCTATCTATCTATCTATCTATCTATAATCTGTCTATTTCTAAACTATCTATCTATCTATAATCTGTCTGTTTCTAATCTATCTATCTATCTATCTATCTATCTATCTATCTATCTATCTATCTATCTATCTATAATCTGTCTATTTCTAAACTATCTATCTATCTATAATCTGTCTGTTTCTAATCTATCTATCTATCTATCTATCTATCTATCTATCTATCTATAATCTGTCTGATTCTAATCTATCTATCTATCTATAATCTGACTGTTTCTAATCTATCTATCTATCTATCTATCTATCTATCTATCTATCTATCTATCTATAATCTGTCTGTTTCTAATCTATCTATCTATCTATCTATCTATCTATCTATCTATCTATCTATCTATCTATAATCTGTCTGTTTCTAATCTATCTATCTATCTATAATCTGACTGTTTCTAATCTATCTATCTATCTATCTATCTATCTATCTATCTATCTATCTATAATCTGTCTGTTTCTAATCTATCTATCTATCTATCTATCTATCTATCTATCTATCTATCTATCTATCTATAATCTGTCTATTTCTAAACTATCTATCTATCTATAATCTGTCTGTTTCTAATCTATCTATCTATCTATCTATCTATCTATCTATCTATCTATCTATAATCTGTCTGTTTCTAATCTATCTATCTATCTATAATCTGACTGTTTCTAATCTATCTATCTATCTATCTATCTATCTATCTATCTATCTATCTATCTATCTATCTATAATCTGTCTGTTTCTAATCTATCTATCTATCTATCTATCTATCTATAATCTGTCTGTTTCTAATCTATCTATCTATCTATAATCTGACTGTTTCTAATCTATCTATCTATCTATCTATCTATCTATCTATCTATCTATCTATAATCTGACAGTTTCTAATCTATCTATCTATCTATCTATCTATCTATCTATCTATAATCTGACAGTTTCTAATCTATCTATATATCTATATTCAAACACATCTATCTATCTATCTATCTATCTATCTATCTATCTATCTATCATCTGACTGTTTCTAATCTATCTATCTATCTATGTATCTATCTATCTATCTATGTATCTATCTATCTTCATAGCAACACTCTAGCAACTATCCAAACCAACCTAGAAACCACCCAGGGTATCCTAGCAACCACATAGCAACACCTTAGCAACCACTCAGGGTACCCTAGCAACCGCATAGCAACACCCTAGCAACCATCCCAGATACCCTAGCAACCGCATAGCAACACCTTAGCAACCACTCAGGTTACCCTAGCAACTGCATAGCAACACCCTAGCAACCATCCCAGATACCCTAGCAACCGCATAGCAACACCTTAGCAACCACTCAGGGTACCCTAGCAACCGCATAGCAACACCCTAGCAACCATCCCAGATACCCTAGCAACCGCATAGCAACACCTTAGCAACCACTCAGGGTACCCTAGCAACCGCATAGCAACACCCTAGCAACCATCCCAGATACCCTAGCAACCGCATAGCAACACCTTAGCAACCACTCAGGGTACCCTAGCAACCGCATAGCAACACCCTAGCAACCATCCCAGATACCATAGCAACCGCATAGCAACACCTTAGCAACCACTCAGGGTACCCTAGCAACCGCTTAGCAACACCCTAGCAACCATCCCAGGTACCCTAGCAACCACATAGCAACACCCTAGCAACCACTCCGGGTACCCTAGCAACCGCATAGCAACACCTTAGCAACCACTCCGGGTACCCCTAGCAACTGCATAGCAATTATCAAACTTTTTAACTTAACTTAAAATTTAATTTTAAACTCTTTAAACTGGCCAGGCTTTCTCAAGCCAACTTAAAGTTTGTCTTGACGAACTTTTTTATCTAGTTATTAGTGGTGCTTGCCGGAGGCAAAGCACTACTATTATTATCTCACATACTTATTATTATTCTTCTTCCGTACAAAATTTCGGCGCGTAACTAGTCCCGCAGTTTTTGTCACAGACCAACGAAACCGGTGTCAAATCGTGCGGCCTATTCGGGAATGGTGTGCTATGACTTTTATAATCGATCGGGTGTACGATGTTCGTACAGCGGGCGAAAAAATGGCCGAAAAACGTCCCATAGGAAATGCATTATGGAAAAATTTAACGGATCGTAGCTCCGAGTGAGAATTTCGCAGAAACATGTGAATCACCACATTTGGAGAGGCTGTCAGGCTGTGCGAGAACATACCCCGCAGTGGGGTATAAGTTGTACCCCTGGGGCGCAAGAGCCCCCCAAAATTGCCCCTAATACAAAGTATAGGGGGGACTTTTCCTGCTATGGGACATTACAAAGGGATTTTGTATTGAACATAACTCTGGATCACAGTGTCATAGAGACAAGGGGGTGGGCTCATTTGAATCAGGCAACCAATCAGTCTCTCAGGATCACTGTGAATCTATCAAGCCACGCCCTAGCAACCATATAGAGCACCATAGCAACAAGCCCCATAGACTTCTATTGAAAAAGATCAAATTAATAACTTTGGATAGAAGTGTCATAGAAACATGAGGGTGGGCTCGTTTGACTCGGGCAGCAAACGGCCAATCATGTATCTCCTTCAAGACAACCTAGCCACGCCCTAGCAACCATTAAGAGCTACCTAGCAACCCAAAGTATAGAGAGATATCTTAACATCTGAAAGACATAGAAGCATGGGGGTTGGTTTATATTAGCAAGCAACCATTGGAGTATCATCATTGGCAGCTGCCAAGCCACTCCCTAGCAACCAAACACAGTACCCTAGCAACCGTTTTGCAAGATCTATATCTCTGCATCAGAACATCGTAGAGGCATGGGGGTTGGTTTACATTGGCGAGCAGCCTTTGGAGTATCACCATTGGCAGCTGCCAAGCCACTCCATAGCAACCAAACGGAGTACCCTAGCAACCGTTTTGCACGACCTATATCTCTGCATCAGAACATCGTACAGACATGGCGGTTGGATTTTTTGACTCATGCTAGCACACTGGACTTCCAACATGCTAGTCATGCTAGCAGTGATTAGCTAAATGCTAATAGTGATTAGCTAAGTGCTCAAATGGGCTAAGAACTCTATAATAACTACATAGTGACCATCTGTGACAACTACCAACCACCTAGTAACATCATAGCAACCACCCAGGAGACCATAGCAACTGCCTAGCAACCAGCCAAAACACCCTAGCAACCGCCTAGCAACACCTTAGCAACCACCCCAAGTACCATAGCAACTGCCTAGCAACCACCCAGGTTACCATAGCAACCGCCCTAGCAACCACCCCGGGTACCCTAGCAACCACATAGCAACACCCTAGCAACCAACCCGATTACCCTAGCAACCACCCTGGGTACCTTAGCAACGGCCCTAGCAACCATCATGGGGACCCTAGCAACCGCCCTAGCAACCACCCCGGGTACCCTAGCAACCGCATAGCAACACCCTAGCAACCACCCCGATTACCCTAGCAACCACCCTGAGTACCTTAGCAACGGCCCTAGCAACCATCATGGGGACCCTAGCAACCACCCCGGGTACCCTAGCAACCACATAGCAACACCCTAGCAACCACCCCGATTACCCTAGCAACCATGCTGGGTACCCTAGCAACGGCCCTAGCAACCATCATAGGGACCCTAGTAACCACCCCGGGTACCCTAGCAACCACACCTTAGCAACAGAGGGGCGAGTTTTGCCACTGCAAGCACCACTCACATTTTCTTCAGGAAATGTACCTTCTAGTTAGTGGTGCTTGCCGGAGGCAAGGCACTACTATTATTATCTCACATACTTATTATTATTCTTATTCTTATAGATTCCGTACAAATTTCGGCGCGTAACTAGTCCCGCAGCTTTTGTCACAGACCCGCAAAAGTGACGTCAAATCGTGCGGCCTATTCGGGAATGGTGTGCTATGACTTTTATAAGCGATCGGGTGTACGATGTTCGTCCGGCGGGCGAAAAATCGGGCGATAAAACCCATAGACTTAACATTGGGGTCAACTTTGACAGAACGTAGCTCTGAGAGAGAATTTCGCAGAAACACGTGAATCACCACATTTGGAGAGGCTATCAGGCTGTGCGAGAACATACCCCGCAATGGGGTATAAGTTGTACCCCTGGGGCGCAAGAGCCCCCCAAAATTGCCCCTAATACAAAGTATAGGGAGGACTTTTCCTGCTATGGGACATTACAAAGGGATTTTGTATTGAACATAACTCTGGATCACAGTGTCATAGAGACAAGGGGGTGGGCTCATTTGAATCAGGCAACCAATCAGTCTCTCAGGATCACTGTGAATCTATCAAGCCACGCCCTAGCAACCATATAGAGCACCATAGCAACAAGCCCCATAGACTTCCATTGAAAAAGATCAAATGAATAACTTTGGATAGAAGTGTCATAGAAACATGAGGGTGGGCTCGTTTGACTCGGGCAGCAAACGGCCAATCATGTATCTCCTTCAAGACAACCTAGCCACGCCCTAGCAACCATTAAGAGCTACCTAGCAACCCAAAGTATAGAGAGATATCTTAACATCTGAAAGACATAGAAGCATGGGGGTTGGTTTATATTAGCAAGCGACCATTGGAGTATCATCATTGGCAGCTGCCAGGCCACTCCCTAGCAACCAAACACAGTACCCTAGCAACCGTTTTGCAAGATCTATATCTCTGCATCAGAATATCGTACAGACATGGGGGTTGGTTTATATTAGCAAGCAACCATTGGAGTATCATCGTTGGCAGCTGCCAGGCCACTCCCTAGCAACCAAACACAGTACCCTAGCAACCGTTTTACAAGATCTATATCTCTGCATCAGAACATCATAGAGGCATGGGGGTTGGTTTATATTGGCGAGCAGCCTTTGGAGTATCACCATTGGCAGCTGCCAAGCCACTCCATAGCAACCAAATGGAGTACCCTAGCAACCGTTTTGCACGACCTATATCTCTGCATCAGAACATCGTACAGACATGGCGGTTGGATTTTTTGACTCATGCTAGCACACTGGACTTCCAACATGCTAGTCATGCTAGCAGTGATTAGCTACATGCTAATAGTGATTAGCTAAGTGCTCAAATGGGCTAAGAACTCTATAATAACTACATAGTGACCATCTGTGACAACTACCAACCACCTAGTAACATCATAGCAACCACCCAGGAGACCATAGCAACTGCCTAGCAACCAGCCAAAACACCCTAGCAACCGCCTAGCAACACCTTAGCAACCACCCCAAGTACCGTAGCAACTGCCTAGCAACCACCCAGGTTACCCTAGCAACCACCCTAGCAACCACCCCGGGTACCCTAGCAACCACATAGCAACACCCTAGCAACCGCCCCAATTAACCTAGCAACCACCCTGGGTACCTTAGCAACGGCCCTAGCAACCATCATGGGGACCCTAGCAACCGCCCTAGCAACCACCCCGGGTACCCTAGCAACCACATAGCAACACCCTAGCAACCACCATGATTACCCTAGCAACCACCCTGAGTACCCTAGCAACGGCCCTAGCAACCATCATGGGGACCCTAGCAACCGCCCTAGCAACCACCCCGGGTACCCTAGCAACCACCCTGGGTACCCTAGCAACGGCCTTAGCAACCATCAAGGGGTCCCTAGCAACAGCCCTAGCAACCACCCCGGGTACCCTAGCAACCACATAGCAACACCCTAGCAACCACCCCGTTTACCCTAGCAACCACCCTGGGTACCCTAACAACGGCCCTAGCAACCATCATGGGGACCCTAGCAACCACCATAGCAACCAAGTGTACCTTAGCAATGGTCCTACCAACCACACCTTAGCAACAGAGGGGCGAGTTTTGCCACTGCAAGCACCACTCACATTTTCTTCAGGAAATGTACCTTCTAGTTAGTGGTGCTTGCCGGAGGCAAAGCATCACTATTATTATCTCACATACTTATTATTATTCTTATTCTTCTTCTTCCGTACGATTTTCGGCGCGTAACTAGTCCCGCAATTTTCGTCACAGACCAACGAAACAGGCGTCAAATCGTGCGGCCTAGTCGGGAATGGTGTGCTATGACTTTTATAAGCGATCGGGCGTACGATGTTCGTACACCGGGCGAAAAAACGGGCGAAAAATCGCATAGACAATGCATTGCGGCCAACTTTGACGGATCGTAGCTCCGAGAGAGAATTTCGCAGAAACATGTGAATCACCACATTTGGAGAGGCTGTCAGGCTGTGCATGATCATACCCCGCAATGGGGTATAAGTTGTACCCCTGGGGCGCAAGAGCCCCCCAAAGTTGCCCCATACTAAGCCAATGGTGAGGGATCGCCCATGAAACAATGTATTTTTCCTACTGTGGGAAATTACATAGGGATTTTGCATTGAACATAACTATGGATCACATAGTCATAGAGACAAGGGGGTGGGCTCATTTGAATCAGGCAACCAATCAGACTCTCAGGATCATTATGAAGCTATCAAGCCACGCCCTAGCAACCATATAGAGCACCATAGCAACAAGCCCCATAGACTTCCATTGAAAAATATAAAATGAATAACTTTGGATAGAAGTGTCATAGAAACATGAGGGTGGGCTCGTTTGACTCGGGGCAGCAAATGGCCAATCACGATTCACCTTCAACTCTTCATAGCCACGCCCTAGCAACCATTAAGAGCTACCTAGCAACCCAAAGTATAGAGAGATATCTTAACATCTGAAAAACATAGAAGCATGGGGGTTGGTTTATATTAGCAAGCGACCATTGGAGTATCATCATTGGCAGCTGCCAGGCCACTCCCTAGCAACCAAACACAGTACCCTAGCAACCGTTTTTTAAGATCTATATCTCTGCATCAGAACATCGTAGAGGCATGGGGGTTGGTTTATATTGGCGAGCAGCCTTTGGAGTATCACCATTGGCAGCTGCCAAGCCACTCCATAGCAACCAAACGGAGTACCCTAGCAACCGTTTTGTACGACCTATATCTCTGCATCAGAACATCGTACAGACATGGCGGTTGGATTTTTTGACTCATGCTAGCACACTGGACTTCCAACATGCTAGTCATGCTAGCAGTGATTAGCTACATGCTAATAGTGATTAGCTAAGAGCTCAAATGGGCTAAGAACTCTATAATAACTACATAGTGACCATCTGTGACAACTACCAACCACCAAGTAACATCATAACAACCACCCTGGTTACCATAGCAACTGCCTAGCAACCGCCCCGGGTACCCTAGCAACCACATAGCAACACCCTAGCAATCTCCCCAATTACCCTAGCAACCACCCTGGGTACCTTAGCAACGGCCCTAGCAACCATCATGGGGACCTTAGCAACCGCCCTAGCAACCACCCCGGGTACCCTAGCAACCACATAGCAACACCCTAGCAACCGCCCCGATTACCCTAGCAACCACCCTGGGTACCCTAGCAACGGCCCTAGCAACCATCATAGGGGCCCTAGCAACCGCCCTAGCAACCACCCCGGGTACCCTTGCAACCACATAGCAACACCCTAGCAACCATCCCGTTTACCCTAGCAACCACCCTGGGTACCTTAGCAACGGCCCTAGTAACCATCATGGGGACCCTAGCAACCGCCCTAGCAACCACCCCGGGTACCCTAGCAACCGCCCCGATTACCCTAGCAGCCACCCTGGGTACCCTAGCAACGGCCCTAGCAACCATCATGGGGACCCTAGCAACCGCCCTAGCAACCACCCCGGGTACCCTACCAACCACATAGCAACACCCTAGCAACCATCCCGATTACCCTAGCAACCACACTGGGTACCTTAGCAACGGCCCTAGCAACCATCATGGGGACCCTAGCAACCGCCCTAGCAACCATCCCATGTACCGTAGCAACCAACCCGGGTACCCTAGCAACCTCATTACAACACCCTATAGCAACAGAGGGTGAGTTTTGCCACTGCAAGCACCACTCACATTTTCTTCAGGAAATGTACCTTCTAGTTAGTGGTGCTTGCCGGAGGCAAAGCATCACTATTATTATCTCACATACTTATTATTATTCTTCTTACTTCTTCCGTACAAAACTTCGGCGCGTAACTCGTCCCGCAGTTTTTGTCACAGACCAACGAAACAGGTGTCAAATCGTGCGGCCTATTGAGGAGAGGTGTGCTATGACTTTTATAAGCAATCGGGCGTACGATGTTCGTACAGCGGGCGAAAAAATGGCCGAAAAACGTCCCATAGGAAATGCATTACTGAAAACTTTGACGGATTATAGCACAGAGAGGGAATTTCGTAGAAAAACGTAAATCACCACATTCGGAGAGGCTATCAGGCTGTGCGAGAACATACCTCACAGAGGGGTAAAAGTTGTACCCCTGGGGTGCTAGAGACCCCCAAATTTGCCCCATAGACATATTATGGTGAGGGATCGCCCATGAAACACTGTGTTTTTCCTACTATGGGAAATTACATAGGGTTTTGCATTGAACATAACTCCGTATCACAATGTCATAGAGACAAGGGGGTGGGCTCATTTGAATCAGGCAACCAATCAGTCTCTCAGGATCACTGTGAATCTATCAAGCCACGCCTTAGCAACCATATAGAGCACCATAGCAACAAGCCCCATAGACTTCCATTGAAAAAGATCAAATGAATAACTTTGGATAGAAGTGTCATAGAAACATGAGGGTGGGCTCGTTTGACTCGGGCAGCAAACGGCCAATCATGTATCTCCTTCAAGACAACCTAGCCACGCCCTAGCAACCATTTGGAGCTCCCTAGCGACCCAAAGTATAGAGGGATATCTTAACATCCGAAAGACATAGAAGCATGGGGGTTGGTTTATATTATCAAGCAACCTTTGGAGTATCATCATTGGCAGCTGCCAGGCCACTCCCTAGCAACCAAACACAGTACCCTAGCAACCGTTTTGCAAGATCTATATCTCTGCATCAGAACATCGTAGAGGCATGGGGGTTGGATTTTTTGACTCATGCTAGGACACTGGACTTCCAACATGCTAGTCATGCTAGCAGTGATTAGCTACATGCTAATAGTGATTAGCTAAGTGCTCAAATGGGCTAAGAACTCTATAATAACTACATAGTGACCATCTGTGACAACTACCAACCACATAGTAACATCATAACAACCACCCTGGTTACCATAGCAACCGCCTAGCAACACCTTAGCAACCACCCCAAGTACCATAGCAACTGCCTAGCAACCACCCAGGTTACCATAGCAACCGCCCTAGCAACCACCCCGGTTACCCTAGCAACCACATAGCAACACCCTAGCAACCGCCCCAATTACCCTAGCAACCACCCTGGGTACCTTAGCAACGGCCCTAGCAACCATCATGGGGACCCTAGCAACCGCCCTAGCAACCACCCCGGGTACCCTAGCAACCGCATAGCAACACCCTAGCAACCGCCCCGATTACCCTAGCAACCACCCTGAGTACCCTAGCAACGGCCCTAGCAACCATCATGGGGACCCTAGCAACCGCCCTAGCAACCACCCCGTGTACCCTAGCAACCACATAGCAACACCCTAGCAACCACCCCAATTACCCTAGCAACCACCCTAGGTACCCTAGCAACGGCCCTAGCAACCATCATGGGGACCCTAGCAACCGCCCTAGCAACCACCCCTGGTACCCTAGCAACCACATAGCAACACCCTAGCAACCACCCCGATTACCCTAGCAACCACCCTGGGTACCCTAGCAACGGCCCTAGCAACCATCATGGGGACCCTAGCAACCGCCCTAGCAACCACCCCGGGTACCCTAGCAACCACATAGCAAGACCCTAGCAACCATTCAGATTACCCTAGCAACCACCCTGGGTACCTTAGCAACCATCATGGGGACCCTAGCAACCGCCCTAGCAACCACCCAGGGTACCTTAGCAACCACCGTAGCAACCTCATTGCAACAACCTAGCAACAGGGCGCCGAGTTTTGCCACTGCAAGCACCACTCACATTTTCTTCAGGAAATGTACCTTCTAGTTATTATTATTCTTCTTACTTCTTCCGTACAAAATTTCGGCGCGTAACTCGTCCCGCAGTTTTTGTCACAGACCAACAAAACAGGCGTCAAATCGTGCGGCCTATTGAGGAGAGGTGTGCTATGACTTTTATAAGCGATCGGGCGTACGATGTTCGTACAGCGGGCGAAAAAATGGCCGAAAAACGTCCCATAGGAAATGCATTACTGAAAACTTTGACGGATTATAGCACAGAGAGGGAATTTCGTAGAAAAACGTAAATCACCACATTCGGAGAGGCTATCAGGCTGTGCGAGAACATACCTCACAGAGGGGTAAAAGTTGTACCCCTGGGGTGCTAGAGACCCCCAAATTTGCCCCATTGACATATTATGGTGAGGGATCGCCCATGAAACACTGTGTTTTTCCTACTATGGGAAATTACATAGGGATATTGTATTGAACATAACTCGGCATCACAGTGTCATAGAGACAAGGGGGTGGGCTCATTTGAATCAAGCAACCAATCAGACTCTCAGGATCATTATGAAGCTATCAAGCCACGCCCTAGCAACCATATAGAGCACCATAGCAACAAGCCCCATAGACTTCCATTGAAAAAGATCAAATGAATAACTTTGGATAGAAGTGTCATAGAAACATGAGGGTGGGCTCGTTTGACTCGGGCAGCAAACGGCCAGTCATGTATCTCCTTCAAGACAACCTAGCCACGCCCTAGCCACGCCCTAGCAACCATTAAGAGCTACCTAGCAACCATTTACTGCATTTCGTTGCCTTGTACCTACATGTGCAGTGACAATAAAGTTGAATCTAATCTAATCTAAAAATCCAAAGATAGATATCTTAACATCTGAAAGACATAGAAGCATGGGGGTTGGTTTATATTGTCAAGCAGACTTTGAAGTATCATCATTGGCAGCTGCCAGGCCACTCCCTAGCAACCAAACACAGTACCCTAGCAACCGTTTTGCAAGATCTATATCTCCGCATCAGAACATCGTAGAGGCATGGGGGTTGGTTTATATTGGCGAGCAGCCTTTGGAGTATCACCATTGGCAGCTGCCAAGCCACTCCATAGCAACCAAATGGAGTACCCTAGCAACCGTTTTGCACGACCTATATCTCTGCATCAGAACATCGTACAGACATGGCGGTTGGATTTTTTGACTCATGCTAGCACACTGGACTTCCAACATGCTAGTCATGCTAGCAGTGATTAGCTACATGCTAATAGTGATTAGCTAAGTGCTCAAATGGGCTAAGAACTCTATAATAACTACATAGTGACCATCTGTGACAACTACCGACCACCTAGTAACATCATAGCAACCACACAGGAGACCATAGCAACTGCCTAGCAACCAGCCAAAACACCCTAGCAACCGCCTAGCAACACCTTAGCAACCACCCCAAGTACCGTAGCAACTGCCTAGCAACCACCCAGGTTACCATAGCAACCGCCCTAGCAACCACCCCGGGTACCCTAGCAACCACATAGCAACACCCTAGCAACCACCCCGATTACCCTAGCAACCACCCTGGTTACCTTAGCAACGGCCCTAGCAACCATCATGGGGACCCTAGCAACCGCCCTAGCAACCACCCCGGGTACCCTAGCAACCACATAGCAACACCCTAGCAACCATCCCGATTACCCTAGCAACCACCCTGAGTACCCTAGCAACGGCCCTAGCAACCATCATGGGGACCCTAGCAACCGCCCTAGCAACCACCCCGGGTACCCTAGCAACCACATAGCAACACCCTAGCAACCATCCCGATTACCCTAGCAACCACCCTGGGTACCCTAGCAACGGCCCTAGCAACCATCATGGGGACCCTAGCAACCGCCCTAGCAACCACCCCGGGTACCCTAGCAACCACATAGCAACACCCTAGCAACCATCCCGATTACCCTAGCAACCACCCTGGGTACCCTAGCAACGGCCCTAGCAACCATCATAGGGACTCTAGCAACCACCCCGGGTACCCTACCAACCACACCATAGCAACAGAGGGGCGAGTTTTGCCACTGCAAGCACCACTCACATTTTCTTCAGGAAATGTACCTTCTAGTCTTATTATGTTGGCTTGGCAACAAGCCAACATACTGTTATGCTATTTAAACTTCTTATTTTTATTTTTTTTCTTATTATTTTTCTGATCAATGTCAAACGCTACTCCTCCTAGGGCTTTAAAGCCACAAGCCCCAAACTCGGCAGACACCTGCGGGATAGAGCGGTGCAGGTTGCTATATCTTTTCAGAATGATCAGACTTAAAGTTTTTTTTTTATTAATTTTTAAATGTAAAAACTCATTACCCATAGACTTCCATTGTCTGAGAAAAATCGCGCCCCTACTGGTTGCAATACCCGGAGTTTTGTTTACTTTCACTTTTACATTGGTTAAAAATACAAGTAAATAATACAATTTCCCTCAAACTGACAAGCTAAACCAACATATCTGATTACAGGGGTCAGGGCTCATTAATAATTTATTTCTGGGCAGAGACCAGTCAGACGAGAGAAGAATCACGGCTGGTCAGCTGCTGGAGGCATTGTCTCTTAGAGCTCACAACGAGCGAATTTATTCTTATTTAAGACCTTTTAAAACGGCGATTGCACGCAATCCACACGTTAGAGCACACCAAGAGCTAAATTCAGATGTTTCTGAACTGTTTAAAGTAATAACATGATATATTCGCGGCAGCCAACTGCCCGCGAGCTAGCGATGTATTTCTCTGAACACTTGAAGTCCACAGAGAAATTACAGCCTTTCACATTAAAACACTGCAGCGAAACGGCACAAAACAATTAGAAGAATATATTATACACATGAAAATGAGTGTTTATATGTGCTTGTGAGATTTATCTGTCAGGCTGAACATCGCAGCGATTGCTCAGCGTTGCATAACATGGTAAAGCAGGGAGCTACACTGAGACCAAAAGGGTCGCATGCATCACTGATTATTTTTGTACCTACTTATGTGTTATGCTATGATTTAATATGACCATTTATTAAAACAGAAATGTGTATTTTAAGAATACGTTTTATAACGTAAATTATGTCTCTGGCCAAAGAACAGAGAGAAAGACGAGAGAGAAATGAGCGCTTCCAAAAATAATATCACAGCGAATTTTACGAATCCACCCATTAGAACACAACAAGAGCAGAATTCAGGTGTTTTTGAACTGTTTATGTGTGCAAAATGAAATATAATTTGACAGCGTGATACAGCTTATGAATACTGGAAGGAAAAAAAGTCACGACAGCCTTTTAACTCTGGAGTCTATTAACGCATATACGCGTTTTGAGTCATTTTCTCCTGATAACCCCGAAATTTACTTAAATTAAACTTTCAGTTTTAATCGAGCAATACATCAATCGAATCTGTAAAGGGTCTACTTTTTTTTGGATACAAACATAATAACAACAAAACTTTGTGCACTTATAAAATAAATATAACAAACAAGGTGCAGCCTTGGTCTGCGCTGATCTTCATTTACAAACACGTCATTAAAATGAACTGTAACTCCATGAATATTCAACGAAGAGACATGAGAGATATATCTATAGAAAGCTTGACATGTCTACTTTTAAACAAAACAAGTGCTGCCGAACAAATATTCTGTGATAAAGTAATCCATATCAAAACAACGCGATGTCCATTTTTCACGTCTAATGTGTATGGAAGGCCAAGAGGTTCAAATAGACGTGAATTTTAACGTGTCTCTGTAAAGGGTCTACTTTTTTTTGGATACAAACATAATAACAACAAAACTTTGGGCACTTATAAAATAAAGATAACAAACAAGGTGTGCTGTCTGCAGCCTTGGTCTGCGCTGATCTTCATTTACAAACACGACATTAAAATGAACTGTAACTCCATGAATACTCAACGAAGAGACATGAGAGATATATCTATAGAAAACTTGACATGTCTACTTTTAAACCAAACAAGTGCTCCCGAACAAATATTCTGTGATAAAGTAATCCATATCAAAACAACGCGATGTCCTTTTTTCACGTTTAATGTGTATGGAAGGCCAAGAGGGTCAAATACACGTGAATTTTAACGCGTCAACAACACGTTAAATACGTGTATTTCATGCGTAGACAACACGTATTTAATATTATTTATTTATCGGCACTGCACAACATGGTAAAGTCATTTATATATTTTTTAATAGCTTCTTAAAATACTATATTACTCCGATATTATATCCAATATTGTTTAACACGTTAAATACATGTTGTTTACACGTGAAAAATCAGCGGGTATTTAACATGTATTTCATGTTGAAATACACGTGAAATACACGTGAAGTACACGTTAAAAATCAGTTTGAAGAGGTCAATTTCATTGGCTGCTGAGGACTTGGGTCAAACCACTTCTGTGAGCTTAGAGGGCTGTACCATTCATAGACAGGCAACCACCATTTAACATGCTATAGATCAGCTTATTCAGCTTTATTATTTAGTCTTTTTTCTTTTCTGTTTTGTATAGCCTATAGAAATAATATATTTAAGTTTCAGTTTTATGAAATATTTATTTTATAATAAATATTAATTAAAATTTTGTGGTGATAGTATAAAGTTTATAAAAGTTACAGTATTTTGTAATGAAACAGGACTTTTTGTTTAGCTCTTGACTCGACAAAGTATACTATATATAGTGTCCCTTCTTTAATTTTTCAGTAATGTGTGATAACTTAAAATATGTTGTCAGTACTATTAAAATAAGATTACATTGAATGGTATTTAGGAGATTATGGTTTTTGCATGACTTATTTCGCATTCTGCTAGATAACCCTGTCGTAGCTGTTATCATAGCCTAGGCTTTTTATTAAAAAAAGAAAACAGCAAGGGACCATGGAAAAAGACTGTTGCAGGTGTATTTTTTTATGGTATTATTATTTTTATTTTTTTGCAGCAGGGCAACTCAAGAATGTTGGGCACACAAGTACTGTGGCTCTTTTGCCCCATGGCCAAGATGGCCAAGCCAACATCAAAGTTAGTTCACTAACTTTTAATTCTAGTTATTATTATTCTTCTGAGCCAAATTTTAAACACTATCTCCTCCTAGAGCTTTCAAGCTAGAACCACCAAACTCGGGTCAGACCTTCAGACTGGTCTGACTCGGGTTGCTATATCTTTTCTAACTGATTCGGCTTATGGTTTTCGTAAACCAGACTACCAAAACCACCTTAAATCCCATAGACTTTCATTGCGGGGGTACAAACTTTTGAAAAATAAGGCTTATAATATATTTAAGCTGTCTATTACCAGGGCAAACCTTAAAAACTCTCTACTGAGAATACAGCTAAAACCAGCCTAAGCTGATCAGTTGTTTTGGCTAGTCTCCCAAACTGGTTTTTAAGTGGTTTTGACCACTCTCACGCTGGTCTTAGCTGGTTTTTAGCTGGTTTTTACTGAATCCACTGTTTGTAGCTGGTTTTTGCCAGATTCACATAGAAACATGCTAACAACATGCTAGTTACTCACTAATCAGACTAGAAACATTCCTATAACATGGTTTTAAAGTGGTTTCGGCCACTGTCACGCTGGCCTTAGCTGGTCTTAGCTGGTTTTAGGTGGTTTAGTATAGAAAAAGGAAAACAACATCCTAGTTACTTGCTAATCAGACTAGAAACATACTTCTAACAAGTTTTAAAGTGGTTTTGGCCACTGTCACGCTGGCCTTAGCTGGTCTTAGCTGGTTTTAGGTGGTTTTCTTTACTGAATCAATTGGTTTTAGCTAGATTATCATAGAAACATGTTAATACCATGTTAGTAACTTGCTAATCAGACTAGAAACATACTTCTAACATGGTTTAAAGTGGTTTTGGCCACTGTCAAGCTGGCTTTAGCTGGTCTTAGCTGGTTTTAGGTGGTTTTCTTTAATGAATCAACTGGTTTTAGCTATATTATCATAAAAACATATTAACAACATGTTAGTAATTTGCTAATCAGTCTAGAAACATACTTCTAACATGGTTTAAAGTGGTTTTGCCCACTGTCAAGCTGGCTTTAGCTGGTCTTAGCTGGTTTTAGGTGGTTTTCTTTAATGAATCAACTGGTTTTAGCTAGATTATCATAAAAACATATTAACAACATGTTAGTAATTTGCTAATCAGTCTAGAAACATACTTCTAACATGGTTTAAAGTGGTTTTGGCCACTGTCAAGCTGGCTTTAGCTGGTCTTAGCTGGTTTTAGGTGGTTTTCTTTACTGAATCAACTGGTTTTAGCTAGATTATCATAGAAACATGTTAACAACATGTTAGTAACTTGATAATCAGACTAGAAACATACTTCTAACATGGTTTAAAGTGGTTTTGGCCACTGTCAAGCTGGCTTTAGCTGGTTTTAGGTGGTTTTCTTTACTGAATCAACTGGTTTTAACTAGATTATCATAGAAACATGTTAATAACATGCTAGTAACTTGCTAATCAGACTAGAAACATACTTCTAACATGGTTTAAAGTGGTTTTGGCCACTGTCAAGCTGGTCTTAGCTGGTTTCTAACTGAATCAACTGGTTTTAGCTCGATTATCATAGAAATATGTTAACAACATGTTAGTAACTTGATAATCATGTCAAAAACATGCTTTTAACATGGTTTTAAAGTAGTTTTGGCCACTGTCACGCTGGTCTTAGCTGGTTTCTAACTGAATCAACTGGTTTTACCTGGATTAGCATAGAAACATGTTAGTCACTTGCTAGCCATGCTAGCCACAAGCTAGTCACATTTTAATCATGCTAGCAACATGCTAGTTGTATACTAATCATTCTAAAAACATGCTAGCGACATACTAGCAACATGCTAATCATGCTACAAACATGCTAACGACATGCTAGTCACTTGCTAATCATGTTAATAAAATGCTAGCAACATGAAAATCATGCTAGAGACATGCTAGCCACATGCTAATCATGCTACTAAAATGCTAACAACATGCTAATCATGCTACAAACATACTAGCAACATGCTAATCATGCTAGCAAAATGTTAGCGACATGCTAGCAACATGCTAATCATGCTAGAAAAATGCTAACAACATGCTAGAGACATGCTAGCCACATGCTAATCATGCTAGAAACATGTTAGCAACATGCTAATCATGCTAGCAAAATGTTAGCGACATGCTAGCAACATGCTAATCATGCTAGAAACATGCTAACAACATGCTAGAGACATGCTAGCCACATGCTAATCATGCTAGAAACATGTTAGCAACATGCTAATCATGCTACAAACATGCTAGCAACATGCTAATCATGCTAGCAAAATGTTAGCGACATGCTAGCAACATGCTAATCATGCTAGAAACATGCTAACAACATGCTAGAGACATGCTAGCCACATGCTAATCATGCTAGAAACATGCTAGCAACATGCTAATCATGCTACAAAAATGCTAGCAACATGCTAATCATACTAGAAACATGTTAGCAAAATGCTAATAATGCTACAAACATGCTAGCGACATGCTAGCAACATGCTAATCATGCTACAAACATATTAGCAACATGTTAATCATGCTAACAAAATGCTAGCGAAATGTTAACAACATGCTAATCATTCTACAAACATGCTAGTGGAATGCTAGCAACATGCTAATCATGCTAGCAAAATGCTAGCAAAATGATAATCATGCTACAAACATGCTAACGACATGCTAGTCACTTGCTAATCATGTTAATAAAATGCTAGCAACATGAAAATCATGCTAGAGACATGCTAGCCACATGCTAATCATGCTACTAAAATGTTAACAACATGCTAATCATGCTACAAACATGCTAGCAACATGCTAATCATGCTAGCAAAATGTTAGCGACATACTAACAACATGCTAATCATGCTCGAAACATGCTAACAACATGCTAGCCACATGCTAATCATGCTAGAAACATGTTATCAACATGCTAATCATGCTACAAACATGCTAGCAACATGCTAATCATGCTAGCAAAATGTTAGCGACATGCTAGCAACATGCTAATCATGCTAGAAACATGCTAGTCACATGCTAGAAACATGTTAACAACTTTGCTAATCATGCTAACGACATGGTAGTCACTTGCTTATAATGCTAGTAATATGTTAATCACTTTCTTTTTTAAACTTCTTAACTTTTCAAACTTTTACATTTTTAAAACTTTTTAAGCTTTTCAAACTTTCTACATTTTTCTAACTTTCTGGCCAGGCTTTTTCAAGCCAACTTAAAGTTTGAAAACAAACTTTACTATCTAGTTATTATTATTCTTCTGAGCCAAATTTTAAACACTATCTCCTCCTAGAGCTTTCAAGCTAGAACCACCAAACTCGGGTCAGACCTTCAGACTGGTCTGACTCGGGTTGCTATATCTTTTCTAACTGATTCGGCTTATGGTTTTCGTAAACCAGACTACCAAAACCACCTTAAATCCATAGACTTTCATTGCGGGGGTACAAACTTTTGAAAAATAAGGCTTATAATATATTTAAGCTGTCTACTACCAGGGCAACCTTAAAAACTCTCTACTGAGAATACAGCTAAAACCAGCCTAAGCTGATCAGTTGTTTTGGCTAGTCTCCCAAACTGGTTTTTAAGTGGTTTTGACCACTCTCACGCTGGTCTTAGCTGGGTTTTAGCTGTTTTTTACTGAATCCACTGTTTTTAGCTGGTTTTTGCCAGATTCGCATAGAAACATGCTAACAACATGCTAGTTACTCACTAATCAGACTAGAAACATACTTCTAAACAAGTTTTAAAGTGGTTTTGGCCACTGTCACGCTGGCCTTAGCTGGTCTTAGCTGGTTTTAGGTGGTTTTCTTTACTGAATCAACTGGTTTTAGCTAGATTATCATAGAAACATGTTAATACCATGTTAGTAACTTGTTAATCAGACTAGAAACATACTTCTAACATGGTTTAAAGTGGTTTTGGCCACTGTCAAGCTGGCTTTAGCTGGTCTTAGCTGGTTTAAGTGGTTTTCTTTAATGAATCAACTGGTTTTAGCTAGATTATCATAAAAAAACATATTAAACAACATGTTAGTAATTTGCTAATCAGTCTAGAAACATACTTCTAACATGGTTTAAAGTGGTTTTTGGCCACTGTCACGCTGGCCTTAGCTGGTCTTAGC